>NC_090648.1:100750483-101007441 GCF_040937935.1 Hyperolius riggenbachi
GCAATTCCTCCATTGCCAGGCATTATCTACTCCACCAGTTTGCCGGAAAAATCCTGGCAATTTGAAAGGAAGGGAGGGATTCCTCCAATAAATGTAAAATATTTTATATTTGTCATCATGCAGCTGAAAAAAGGCTGCTATTTATTATTATAATTTAGAAAATAGATTTTGTTTCTGAAATCTTGTATTTTTAATTTGGGACCACTTTGATGCTGCAGGATCAGGGGTTGTTAAATAGTAACCTGGTAGAATGTAATTAAGACTCCCCTCGTCCCTCTTCAGGGAACCCATGTTTCCAAAGTCTGTTGAAGCTCTTCGGAAATATATCTGCCTGCATTGCTTGATTTTGGTTCAGCTGCCCCCAGCTCGACAGCCACCAAATAGGCTGTGGCTGCCAAGCTTGGGACGGGACGCGGACAGCCACCAATTAGGCTGTGGATGCCGTGCTGGGGGCAAAGAGTGGCAGCGCAGATAGGGTGGCCAGAGTTGCAACAGACATTTTTATAGAAATCCAGGCATGGCAGCAATTCCAATTGAGGCGGAGCGATCTCCTGCCTAGATAATTTACCTCGGATCAGGTAAGTATTAAACCCAGAGACCCCCCCGTGCTATATCAATAAAGGTCACCCGGGGTGAAAATAAACTAACGAAGTAAACCATTGTATCGATCTTCCTTCTCCTAAAAATGACTTTAATCTAGTTTTCAAGTTTTTACTGTTTTATTGTGTTTGCTCAATGACACATTCATTGAAATATGCCAGAGCTAAAATCTATGAACTATTGACCCTTTATCTCTTTCCTGCTAGGAAAGTGTTTTACAGTTGTAATTTCTTATCAATGTTGGTCACACTGTAGTCTGATTCAGTCCTGACCCAGATCAGAACTGCCACTTATATACCTGATGTTTAACTCTTTCAGGCAGAGAAAGAAAAAAAAGTAACACAGCACAGTTATTTGTGTGCTTGGCACTGTACACACACACATCTATCATCATGTCACATCGCCTCGGGTATCCTTTAACCTCCTCAGCAGTATGCCCGACACTGTGGCCAGGATCTATGGGGAGGATTGTGACTGCACATGACGTCGGTGACGATCCTCTCCATTAAGAAGACCGGAGCTGTGCGGGGTGGCTGCACCAATCGCTGGAACCAGGCTGGGTAATGTATAAGCGGCTGGATCGGGGAGCCGGCCACCTATACTAGCTAGCCTAGTGTTAGCTAAAGCTTTTTCAGCCATTACATCTAATAGATTTACCCTGGGGACTCTGAGGCTGCAAAACGTCCTGAGCAGCAAAACGCTCAGGAGGTTAAGATAAAGGGTATCATTCATAAAGCATTTCCGCATGCGGAAATGCTTAATACCGGTGACTTTACCGACCACTCAGCATAATCCCCATTCATAAAGGCTCTTTCCGCATGAAAAGCTGACAGAGCGATACATTTCCGCCTTGTCCGGAGTTTTTCTATATTAATCTAGAAAAAGTAACAAACACATCCATTCATAAAGATTAGAGCAAGCGGTATCCGGAAGGAAAATACCGCTTGCTCGACAGTAGCGATAGGCGGCGGATTACATGTAAATGAATGGGTCGGACCTCCCAAGCAGCATCAGGCAGAGGAGCGCACGGAGGGAATCGGGCAGCTTTTATGTTTCCGCATGTCTTCCGCCACGCTACCGCCAGCTTCCTCCAGAAAACCTCCGCACTTCTACTGCAACAGGCAACTTCTTTATGAATGCCCACCCAGAAGTCTTAATTACCGGTTGCGGAGAAGAACGGTGTTTTCCCGCACTACCGACAGCCTCTTTATGAATGATACCCAAAGCCTGTCATGAAAGTCTCTGTCTTTTTTTTACTTTAAAGAGAATCTGTACTGTGCAAATCTTACATAAATAAACGCACCAGCCTGTTTTTTGTCTTCTCCTAGCCCACTCTGTGACATTTTCGCCGCTCCCCCGCTGCTTTCTTGGTGATAAAATCACTGTTTTATTCATTTTTTTTTTGTAAACAATGAAGATGGCCGCCAAACAGCAAATACATCATCAGAGCAGGTGCCTGTTTGCAGAGGCTCCTCTCAAACGTGATTTGATTGCTGGAATGTTACACCACTTGTTGCCTTAGCTGCTTGTCTGAGTTCTGCACTGATCTTTCTGCACTCACAGCTGTTCACAAAGTCACAGCTCCTGAGCCTGCAAACGCTGGCTGTGAGCAGAGACCTTGTCTGACTCATACACACAGCACAGACACAGAGCCTGCAGGGGGCGTGGAGGAGGGGTGTATAACTTCTCCCTATCACAGCAGAGCAGTGCATTCGTCTCTGCCTCGACAGATTAGATTTATTACAGAGACAGTGCAACTGGAAAAGGCTGCAGTAATCCAGACCACATTAGAACAGGTATAGGAACTTACAGGATAGAAAAAATAAGGCTGGAAATTTTGTTACAGAGTGTCTTTAAGTACTATTTAAACAGGTTCAAATGCAGCAACACCGTTATTTTCAAATGTACAATACCCATTATTCCAGGTGAAGCTTTTCCCAACCTCCTGACCAGAACAAGGATCTTAATCAAGCCTCCTTTCCATGCAACTCACCTGAGCGCCAGCTCGTGGGGATCTGAACTGTGCAAAGATCGTCAGAGGACTCGTCAGTGGAAGTGCCGATAAAGTCAAAGTTTAGACAGTTGTGTGTAAGTTTGAGCAGTTGCATGAGCAGGTCATGCTGAGACCCGTCAGACAGGAGCAAGGACTTCCCCGATGCCTAGAAACAAAGAGAAATGGCAACTATGATTCACTGGAATTAAAGCGGACCTGAACTTAGAACTTCCTCTCTGCTCTAAAAAGATAAGCAACAGTATACCAACGTTTGAAGAACGCTTGCCATGGTATATACACATGTCTATCTCATCATGTCACATGTAATCTTAGGTACATATTAAAGAATAACTGTATTTTCGATTCCTCCTTCACAGAGTTTTTGGCAGAAGTAAAAACAAGGAACACCAAGAGCCCCAATAGTGTAATATGTACTGGTAAATGGTTATAAATGGTTACTAGATAGAGTAAATATTAATACTCACAAACTAGGGTTACCATTAGGCAACCACTGTAAAGGCAGGTGGGGAGATTTTCCTGACCCCACTCAGGAGTAAGAAGTCAGTCTCTGTAGATGAGAAAAATGGTGTTCAACCCTCCACCCAGGGTGGACTCAATATTATGCAGGAGAACAGAGGCGCCAAAAAGAATAAAGGAAGCTAAATGAGCTTAAAAAAACCAAATTCTTGGTAAATAGAGGAGGTAGTGGTGGACTTACCTCCTCCAAGTAGACACACAACAACTGTAGTAAAGACAGTCAATATATTTTATTTATGAACTCCAAATATGCAACGTGTTTCGCAGGTTTGATCCCGCTTCATCAGGCAATAACAACGGAGCAATAGCATATGTGGTCAGTAGAAGAGCTCCCGTGTAGTCTACTCATCAATCTCTCCTGTGTCCTGTTTGTCCACTGTGATCAATGGAATTTTCCATCCTCCATTTTGAAAATAACTATTACCCCAAAAGCTGCCGGGTCAGCACACTGTTAAACTGTAATATCACCAACTTGAGCCATAGGGAAACATGGACCTTACCTTGCACATAACTTGGCCTTTCAGTTATAACTGACAGCAACTGGTATATAACTGACAGCAATTGATGTATTTCAGTTCTGACAAAATCTTGTCAGAACTGGTGGTATTCATTGTGAGAAAAAAAAAAAAAAAAAAAAAAAAGGTGAGCTTCTGAGAGGAGTTGACGGGGTAAGTATGTAATATTAATTTGCAGGTAAAACGTGTTTATTTTAAATAATTTTACTCAGTTCAGGTTCCCTTTAGGAGTGATGCCTGGGTGATAGAGCTAGCCATTGTCTGACTCACTACTTATATCCTAGCTCCACTTCAATTCTACACATGCTCAGCAACCCTGTGAGAGATGTGACTACCCTGGAACTAGCATACAGCTCAATCAGTCAAGCAATAGCAACTTCAATTGGACAGGTGATGGACACATTTAAAGAGCAAGTTTATTTATAAAGTCCCTTCTCCATGTAATCCTTGCCATCAGCCTCTCTAACGGAATCTTTGCACCTCCAGCACGGCAGCTGTATGGGGAACTCCATTTAAAATGGCCAATCCACTGCTCCATCTGCCCTGTAAACGTCAGTCTTTCGTAAAGAGAACAAAATTCAGACAACTGAAAGCCTCTCACCCATGGCCTCTACAGGCTGAAATTAACATACACTGACAGAGCTCCCTCTGGCTGCCAAATCCCTGCACTGCAGCTGCTGAAATGTTAACCTTATTACAGCTCACATATTGGACATCTCATCCCTGGATACAAGCTGAAAGCATGACTTCTCACATACCTGTTTGAGCAGATTACAGGAGAGTGTGAAGATGTCAAACAGAGAGGAGTCTCGGAAGGATGAGGCAATCTTGCGGTGCTTGGTCAGAGGGTGTGTGGCATCTGCCTGCAAGGAGAAAAAAAATTACCCTCATCAGTCACTTATCCATGGTGGCGTAGTGGTTAACGCTCTTGCCTTGCAGTGCTGGGTCCGCAATTCAAGTCCCAGATAGCTCAAAATCTTCTTCCCCCTACATTGGCATCCCCCTAGACTATGATACATTCACTAAACGATACATACATAGACTATGGTAGAGCATCTTTGTCCAGTGGTGTGCTCAGGGAAGTGCAGGAAGCTGTCCCCACTCATGGTGCGCCCTGGAGATGGAGGTTACATTTAATGATGACTGTAATTTTTGGACTATAAGACTCACTTTTCTCCCCAAAAAGTGTGTGTGTGTGGGGCGGGGAGTCCCTGCGTCTTATGGTCCAAATGCAGGTAGTTCCTGACTTGCGAACGCCTGCCAATAAGAACCTTCAATCCACCGCAATGTCGGGGACTGCCATGCAGAGGAGGACACAGGGGGACAAACAGAGGACACAAGCAGGACACAAAGGAGCATAGAGGAGGACACAAGCAGGACACAAAGGAGCATAGAGGAGGACACAAGCAGGACACAAAGGAGCATAGAGGAGGACACAAGCAGGACACAAAGGAGCATAGAGGAGGACACAAGCAGGACACAAAGGAGCATAGAGGAGGACACAAGCAGGACACAAAGGAGCATAGAGGAGGACACAAGCAGGACACAAAGGAGCATAGAGGAGGACACAAGCAGGACACAAAGGAGCATAGAGGAGGACACAAGCAGGACACAAAGGAGCATAGAGGAGGACACAAGCAGGACACAAAGGAGCATAGAGGAGGACACAAGCAGGACACAAAGGAGCATAGAGGAGGACACAAGCAGGACACAAAGGAGCATAGAGGAGGACACAAGCAGGACACAAAGGAGCATAGAGGAGGACACAAAGGAGCATAGAGGAGGACACAAAGGAGCATAGAGGAGGACATAAGCAGGACACCAAGGAGCATAGAGGAGGACACAAAGGAGCATAGAGGAGCACACAAGCAGGACACAATGGAGCATAGAGGAGGACAGAGGCAGACACATGGGGGACACAAAGGGGGGGGGGGGGGGGAAGAGGAGGGCACGGAGACACAAGAGGTACAAGTGGGCATGAGATAAAAAGGGGGCACAATCGACAAGATGCCCCTTCACCATGGATGCACCAGATTCAATATATTTTTTCTCCTGGTTTTCGTCCTCTAAACCTAGGTGTGTCTTATAGTCAGGAGCGTCTTATAGTCCGAAAAATACGGCCACTCTTTCTTATATCTAGGTTGTTAGTCAGTGACCCCTTACCCTATTGTCCAGGAAAGGGGTGGGGTTAGTCAACATCTTGGGAGTGTGAGGGTGCCCAGTGATGATACAATTTTGATTGTACAATCTCACCAAATCTCTGCAGTAGTTGGGTAAGCTAAGTAAACGAATGCTTTAGGTAGTAATACCATAACACAGCCCATCTTCTGATCCCTAGACACAAGGGCCCATATGCAATTAACTTTTTAAATACATTTTGCATCATGTATTTAAAATAACATTTTTCTGCATTTTGTTTTGCAATTCAAAAAGTATTTTGAGTATTTTCTGGTGGTTTAAAAGGTATTTTATGACGAGGTGTAAAAATATCAGTTTGTGTTAGGAGAAAAGTAATTTATGGCTCATTTTACTCTGGAAAAAACGTACTTATTTGTTTATGTTTCCACATATTTAAAAATTTTCGCCATTGTGCCCCTTTAAAGCGGAATATAACCCTGCATTTCAACTTTGCTCTAAAATATTATTTACAGCATATTATATGCAAAAAGCATTTTTTTTTTACTAGACCAGCATTGGAAGGGTTAAACACAGAGGTTTAACCCTCCTGGCGGTTTGCTAAAAAAAATCGCCAGGGGGCAGCAAATCTTTTTTTAAAATTTTTTTTTTTTTTCATGTAGCGAGACAAAGTCTCGCTACATGATAGCCGCTGCTCAGCGGCATCCCCCCAGCCCCTCCGATCGCCGCCGGCGATCAGGAGATCCCGTTCAAAGAACGGGATCTCCTGGAGGGCTTTCCCCGTCGCCATGGCGATGGGGCGGGATGACGTCACCGACGTCGTGACGTCATAGGGGATTCCGATCCACCCCTGATTGGCCAGGCAGCGCACGGGGTCTGGGGTCGGGGGGGGGGGGGGGGGGGGGGCTGCGGCGCGACGGATAGCGGCGGATCGGCGGCGATCGGGCACTGCACGCAGCTAGCAAAGTGCTAGCTGCGTGCAGCAAAAAAAAAAAAAAATTATGCAAATCGGCCCAGCGGGGCCTGAGCGGTGCCTTCCGGCGGCATAGCCCGAGCTCAGCTCGGGCTTACCGCCAGGAAGGTTAAAGTTCTGTGGAGAGATATGCAGAAGTTCAGATTGTTACATTCTATTTAGTTATATGTATCTATTGATAAATGTTACACACTCTTTGGCTGTCCTCCAAGCTCCTTCTCAGTCAGAGAGAGTGAGTCACATTTAACACTTAGATACATTTATGTAAACAAAATGTATCTATTTCAGCTTTGGATGCGTCTGCAGAAATCTCCAGGAACTTTAAAGCGAGATTTTCTTATACTGTGCAAGCGCAAAATGGCAATGGGAGCGCAAATGATGAAGCGCACAGCCGACTGGCCAGTTGCCAGAAATGAAACTGGCTTGCTGCGGGGGAACGGAGGATCAGTTTGTCACGGCACGGGCACAGGACATCTGCAGGGAGCTGGTAGAAGCCCCAGGTAAGTTAAACACGTTTTTTCAGTTAAGGTTCACTTTAAAGCGGAATATAACCCTGCATTTCAACTTTGCTCTAAAACATTATTTACAGCATAGTATATGCAAAAAGCATTTTTTTTTTTTACTAGACCAGCATTGGAAGGGTTAAACACAGAGGTTTTAAGTTCCGTGCAGACTTTCAGATAGTTACATTCTATTTAGTTATATGTATATATTTAGAAATGTTACACACTCTTTGGCTGTCCTCCAACTCCTTCTCAGTGAGAGAGATGAGTCACAATAAACACTTAGATACATTTTATGTAAACAAAAAGTATCTAACTCAAGTTCGGATGCGGCTGCAAAAATCTCCAGGGACTTTAAAGCCCTGTGTAACCCTTCCAATGCTGGTCTAGTAAAAAAAAAAATGCTGGTTGCATATAATATACTGTAAATAATGTTTTAGAGCAAAGTTGAAATGCAGGGTTATATTCCGCTTTAAGCTAAATATAAGTGACATTCTTGCATTAAAACATTGCTTATTCAGAGGTTAATTAGCCAGAGAAAAGATCACTCACTGCTGCCATTGTTTTTTTTTTTTAAGCAATACCAGTTGCCTGGCTATCCAGCTGATCCTGCACCTCTAATACTTTTAGCCATAGCTCCTGAACAAGCATGCAGCAGATCAGGTGTTGCTGACATTGTCAGATCAGACAAGATTAGCTGCATGCTTGTTTCTGGTGTTATTAGTGACACTAATGCAGCTAAATAGATCAGCAGGGCTGCCAGGCAACTGGTATTGTTTAAAAGGAAACAAATATGGCAGCCTCCATATCACTCTAATCTCAGGTTCACTTTAAGAAAAGGTATGAGACAGCAGGACTAGTTATTCCATGATTTGAGTTCATCACTGAGCACAGTCCCACCCACAAAATGGGAAAGGCCATTGCTGTTACTAGTAGGAGATGGATTATTCTTAGAGTTTCAGACCCCTCAGGCTTGTATCTGCTGTGAGCAACATTTTAAATAACCAACGGCACAAAGGACTCATATAAAACACCAGACATATAAGCAGCAGATAAAAATCATACAGCAGTAGCAGCATCACATAACATTAAGCTCAATAAATTATAAACATGTATAGAGAGGGCCCCCTCCAGCATCACTAGAGATCCCTGGGATAATGCCATAGTATGCTGGGCTCTGGCACACCTGTTCAGGAAGGCGTCACTTACCTGGTTAATTTCATTGGTCAACTGGGATAAAATAGTGACCCCGATCACGCAATAGTCCACGCTGTCCTGCAGAGGGTAAACAAGAGCTGGTTACTACACAATGCAAAACCAAGAGGTGGTGGGTAAACATCAGGGGACAACCCTATATACTGACTCTCTATAATACCAGATAAGCAACAACAGCAATTATCAAACACTAAAGCAGAAGGGAAATCTCTGACTTTTAGCCAAAACTGTAATTTAAAAAAAAAAAAAAAAAAGTGTGTACAGTCATTAGCGGAAGTGCACAGTGCTCCTATAGTTACTCTGCTAGACTGAAGAGGTATGAAAACTGAACGGTAAGCTGGTATAGAGAAATGTCACGCTCAACCCACCACGCACAGAAGGCCCAATAATCCAATATGCTTTATATATGTGAAATTAGACTGCAAACCTGTAGACATGCAATACATGTCCCTACAGCTGCCTATTCTTTAGCCCAGGCTGTCAAGGCAGCTTTTAAACAACCTGGCAGTCTGGCCACTCCCCTTCCTGTAAGGCACTGTGTAATATAGGATATTCACCGAGCCTGCAATATGACTGCAATGTGCAGAAAATTGCAGTTAAGAGAAAATGGAATAGTGAAAAATTGTTTACATTTCCCTACTAATCGCAGCCCAGCAACATTGTTTATTTAAAAAAAAAAAAAAAAAAAAAATGACCTACAGCTGTGCAAAGCGATACAGGTGAACACTGATTTAACAGCCTTATCCCCACCTTCATTAACAACTTAAAGCAGGATTAAAGATTCACTTCAAACAAAGAGTTTCACTTACCTGGGGCTTCTGCCAGCCCCCTACAGCCGACCAGTCCCGCGCCAGTCCTCAACAATCCTCTGTACTCCTGCTGCAGTGCAGTTTTGTTACCGACTGTAAGTTGATGGCAACTGCATGTCCTTCGCTTTCCCATCTGCAATAGCATCCTTCCTGTGCAGGTGCAGGACGATATTGTGGACAGGAATGCGAGGAAGGATAAGCGTGGCCAGGGCGGGAGAACAGAGGATCATTAAGGATCAGCATGGGGCAGGTCGGCTGCAGGGGGTTGGCAGAAGCCCCAAGTAAGTGAAACTCTGTTTTAGGTGAATCTCCAGTTCCGCTTTAACCTGCTGGGCATTCTGATTATGCGCAGCCGCACGGCTGCGCATGGTTTTTTTTATACCTAATTTTTTTTTTAATCATGTAGCTAGCCTAGCGCTAGCTACATGATACCCCCCTCCCTGCCAATTACCACCCACCCTTCCGATCGCCGCCTATGCCCATCAGGAAATCCCGTTCTGAACGGGATATCTTCGAGGGCCTTCCCCGTCGCCATGGCGACGAACGGAATGACGTCATGACATCATAGGGAGTGCCGATCCACCCCTCAGCGCTGCCTGGCACTGATTGGCCAGGCTGCGCACGGGGTCTGGGGGGGCCCTATTACGCGGCGGCGATCGGAGAAACACACAGCTAGCAAAGTGCTAGCTGCGTGTTTCAAAAAACAAACAAAAAAATTATTCAAATCGGCCCAGCAGGGCCTGAGCGGTGGCCTCCGGCGTCTCTGGACGAGCCTGGCTCGTCCAGAACGCTAGGGAGGTTAAAGACAACATGAAGGGAGAGGGATATGGAGGGTGACATTTATTACATTTTGAACAATACTAGTTGCCTGGCAGTCCTGTTGGTTTTGTTGGCTGCAGTAGTGTCTGACTTATGCACCTGAAACAAGCATGCAGATATCCTTGTCAGATTTGTGTCAGAAACATCTAATCAGCATGCTTGGTTCAGGTTCTATGGCTAAAAGTATGAGGCATTGCAGCCAGGTAACCTGCAATGTATAAAAGGAAATAAATATGGCAGCCTCCGTATTCCTCTCACTTTAGGTGTACTTCAAATGGAACCAGAGTGGCTAGGGATATGGAAGCGAACATAATTTACTTAAAGGGAACCCTACGTGAGAGGTGTATGGAGGCTACCAGATTTATTTCCTTGTAAACCACAACAGTTGCCTGGCAGCCCAGTCTTCTGGCATAGGTAGGGTCATAATCCTGGAACAAGCATATGGCTAATCCAGTCCAACTTGAGTCAGAGCACTTGATCTGCTGCATGCTTGTTCTAGGTCTATGGCTAAAAGTATTAGGGACACCGGATCAGGGGGACTGCCTGGCAACTGGTATTGTTTAACCACTTGATGACCGCAGTGTTATGCTGGATACACACTTCGCGTTCCCGCACTCGATGCGCCAGTCGATTCACATCAACTCGATTATTTCCGACATGTCCGATTTACGTTTCGATGGATCGTTAGGTCGGTTTGGCATAACAATCATCGAAATGCGCTCGGAAATAATAGAGTCGACGCAAATCAAAGGGCGCATCGAGTGCAGGAACGTGAAGTGTGTATCCAGCATTAAACCACCCTAAAGATCAGGCTGTTATTTGCAGCACTGGGCTGTGCAGGCTTTTCAGCCTCCTGCACAGCCCAGCTAAGAAGTATGGCGATCAGACTCACCTCCTATTTTTGTCCCTAAGGAGACATGCCGCTGGAGGGGTCCGATCGTTACTGTCACTTTATTTTTTTTCTCAGCCTGTATCAGGCTGTTTATCTCTCCCTCCCTACCTCCTCCCCTCCGTGCAGAGAGTTGAACAGGATGGCGATCCGTCCTGTTCCGCCTCTCATAGGCATTAGCCTATGAGAGAACGGCGATCCCGGCCAATTAGAGGCCAGGGATCGCCGATCTCGTACAGTGCTGCGGCCCCCGGCAGCGCTGTATGCTTGTAAACAAAGGGGATTTATTTCTCCTTTCGTGTACAAGCAGCCTGCTAGCTGCGATCGGCGGCTAGCAGGCTATTCACGGAACTCAGCTCCGTGAGCGGGCGGACGATCCCTGGGAAACTGCAGCTCTAGGACTTGACGCCAATTGGCGTCAGGCAGTCCTGGGGCTGCCGCAGCGGTCACGCCCATTGACGTGAGGCGGTCTTCAAGTAGTTGAAAAGCAAAAATATGGCGGCCTCCATATCACTTTCACTTGGGGTTCCCTTTAAGGCATATTGCCTGGTTGTCCTGCTGATCACCTGCTTCTAATACTTTAGCATCAGAACCTGAACAAGCAAGCAGATCAGAGGTTTCTGTTTGAAGCCTGACGGGATATGCCGCATGCTTGTTTCAGGTGGGTGAGTCAGACACTACTGCAGCCACAGAGATCAGCAGGATAGCCAGTCAACTGGTATTGTTTAAAAGGAAATAAATATGGCAGCCTCCATATCCCTCTCCCTTCAGTTGTCCGTGAAACAGACATGTTGTATGCACAGAAAGCAAGAGCCTGAAAGCTTATGACTCTGCTCCCTGGCTGATTTTACCGATCACCTTGCCAAGCTCCAACTCACTAAACCTATCACTGCACTGAAAAGTTAAAAATTTCCAACTTGTGCGGTAAATACTTACAAGAAATGTCAAAAATTGCCATTCACAATGATAATGCATTTGGTAAATCAAGTAAAAGTTTTCAGTATTTATCTCAAGTTCTGACCAACTGGCAACACTTTCCATGCGGTAAAAGTTGACAGATGTAAAAGACAGCTGATAGGGAGAGCCACACAGTCATGCTTCTCAACCCATTTGATTTGATGCACTGGCGGGTGGGACTTCGAAAATGACAGAGCAGGAAAATAAGACATTTAAAAACGCTTCTCTGTGTCCCATTAGATATCCATATCTGTATGCTGACAAGCAGAAGAGTTCCCTCTAGTTAGCATGTATTCATATCTAAAGGGATACCGGAGATGCAGTGGATAGAAAAAGCAATGGCTCATGCAGATACTTGTGGGAAAACGCAGAGCTTTCTTCCCGACCTGCTCCATAGCTGTGAGACTTACAGAGCTGGGCTTACTGAATTTCAGCATGCTTTTTATTACCAAACTTCTACAGCATGCAGTAAATCTCAATGAATTTGGGGAAAAAATTATGATACCGAATGCAGTATTTTACCAGCCCAAATTATTTTACTGAACTGCCCTTAGAGAATTGTAGCCATAGTCACAAAAACACAAACAAGTCACAAAATCCGCTAACAACCACTGTTGGCTCCATGGGTTGTATTTTTCTTCTAAACTGAAATGGAGTTGCATGAAATAGCTTGAAGAAAAGGCAGGGAACACACTGCAGATCTGATGAGTAATGTAAAAGGGTCAAAGGAGACAAAGAAAACCTGCCAGCACTTCCTATACTCAGCAGTGAGGAGGATTATACAGGGATTAAAGGAAATAATCTAGTGGTCCTACAATGGAATGCATCGCAGTCATCAAATAAATGCTGAGAATAAACCTATTACACGGACAGATGTAACGCTTTGTCTAGTTTTAAAACAGTGATGAGATTTATTTTTAATGCTGCCTGTGGAGATAAAAGTGCTAGCAAACGCCTTAATGACTAAGAAGGGAATAAAGAGGCGCCAAATGGAGTATAAAATAGTTAAAAACGCTAAAAACTAAAAGGTTGAGGTGGCTTACCTCAGACAACTCACTTTGAGCAGAAATGTTTATTAATAAGCACAGGCAACGCATTTCGTGGGATCTAGCCCACTTCCTTAGGCCAAATAAAGTGCCACTGCAGTCTAATAGCCGCATTCAGAGGCGCCTCGAATGCGGCTATTAGACTGCAGTGGCACTTTATTTGGCCTAAAGAAGTGGGCTAGATCCCACGAAACGCGTTGCCTGTGCTTATTAATAAACATTTCTGCTCAAAGTGAGTTGTCGTCTATGAGGTAAGCCACCTCAACCTTTTAGTTTTTAGTGTTTTTAACCCTTTTATACTCCCATTGGGCGCCTCTTTACTCCCTTCTGTGTCATACTCCCCTCCACGTTCCAGTGAGGGGAGTCCAATGCACCAAATTTGAGGCGGAATCCACACCACCTCATGGTTTTAGAGTGCATGAGGTTCTTTACCAAGAGAGCGACCGCCTCCAAGATCACTGGCTTATCTGAGTGGAGTCAGGTATAAGACACTCCACCTGCTTGAAGTGGTCGGTTGCCCCGTGTGCAACCCACCTTTGTAAGTATTCCCTTTTCAAACACCATTTATCCATCTACCTGTGATATACTGCACAATTTGGGCTCCCGTTGTCTTTGTGTTTTTTCCCAGTACCCTATCCTTAATGACTAGTGCAGTGATATTGTTTCCATTTTTGTAGGCTAGCTCAACATTCTTGTTAGGAGATGGGTAGAAAAGAGCAGCAATGCAGCGGAACACTGGTATGCAGCCCAAATGTATCTTTAACTCAGTACTGTTATTAAAGAGAACCTGTATCTTACCGTTTATGGACATTGAGACAATGTTACTGCCCCTTCCTTCCTGATTACCATGTACCCACTGCTGGCCAACTGACATTAGGTCTAATTATGCTATAATGGTGACAGCGTAGGTAGGTATCTCTCTAGTACTAATCCTGAAGATCATACACCTAAGTCTAGCAAAGGTGGTGGGTGCAGGACCAAGTAGCCACAGTCCATACAAGTATCCAAGGGTCCGCAGACCACTTTAACAGGAACTTTATATTGCTCCATATACAGACAATTCATTGTAAAACCAACGATTGTTTGAGCCACACAGGGTCTCCTTTATCAAGGCAGTTACGATATAACTGCCCAGATATTCCCAGGAGCAATCATATTCACAGGACAAGTGGCTGTGGTGATCATTTAGAAAACCTGACCTAAAGCCGTGTACACACGCAGATTAAACACAGCCCAGGGGGCCGATACAAAAATAAAAAAATCTAGAGTGTGTACAGGAATCACTCGATGTTGCTTTAAGATCCAGCATGGCTGATCTTTGGCGACGTCCGATGTCTGTGCGACCCAGAGTTCATTGTTCTGCCACTCATCCCCCTGCAGGACGCCGGTGTTTGCAGTACGTTGCCCCTCTGCCCACCTCAATAGCAACACATGCATTGCTAACCTACAGGCTGGTGATGCTTCTGTACAGCATCGGACCGCAAACTGTCACCCAAGGGAACGATTCTGACAACAGTATTTGTGCATGTGGCTTAATCCTATGACTCAAAGCACCTTGAACACTCTAATCTGCAAGTTTCTCTTATGCTGGGCATACACGGCTCGATTGAGCCATTAAAATGGCTCGATAGAGAATTTCCGATCTCCCGCCCGATCGTTCCCGGATAGCAGTGAATGGAAAAAGATAAGAAAAACGAGTGGGAAATAAGAGAATCGCCTGCGGAATCGAGCGGCGAAACGATCGGGTGGGAGGATCGAGTGGCAAAATCAAGCCGTGTATGCCCAGCATTAGAAGCACTGTTGAATGCTAATAGTGTTTCTATGTTTACAGAAACTAATTAAACTTGAAAAAAATGAAAAAAAAAGATTTGTCATGAATCCTTTCAATGCATAGAGCCAAACTAAAAACACAAATTTTTTCTCAAAAAAAGCAAAACATCCTAAGTTATGGCAAAACCAGGAAACTGCATCCGTGCCAATGAGAGTCTGCCTTACAGTATTTAGCCAAAGGCTTTACATTGTGAAGGCCCTATTTAAAAGCCAAGATGATTGCAACAGTAAATCTGTATCGGTGTGTACAGTAGGTCTGGCTCCCACTTCACTTTTCCACTGCCTTTAAGGGCATCCAAACAAATTAAACTGAGCCTATATTCGGTATCAAACTCTACAAGCTGTTGTCACTATAGTGGGGGTGTCTAGAATGGGAGGGGCATAACACTACAGGGGGAACGTGCATGGCTGAACCCCATGACCCAGGAACTCCAAATACATTTGAAAGGTCTGCTGGGGCTCAGTGTAACTCCATTAGTAACAGCCACCAATCACACCAGTCGGGTGTGCCGCAAGGCTTTACCGCATCACTTTAATAAACATTTGGAACAAATCCATACTGATATTTACTGCTATGAAATAGATTTGTTTAGTTTGGCAATAGACATTGAAAAAAAAAAAAAAGTATTACATAACCTGGCATGAAAAGAAAAGTTGGGTTTTACCAATAGGAATGGTCAATCAGATGCAAATAATTTCGAGTTGATGCAGGATTATGCACATATTTATGCAAATTGATGCAGCTTCCAAATGGACCAATCAAATTTTAAGTCAGCAGGATTTCCTTGGTTCATGTTCAAGCTGTATAAATTTGCATAATACTGCATCAACTCAAATTTCTTTGCATCTTGTTGACCATCTCTATTCAGCAGTCATCTAATGGGGCACTCACCTGTAGGAAGCGTGTGACGTCCACAATGACGCTGCGGAATACATATTCGTCCTTCTGGCAATCGAACCAGCCCAGCTTGGTGATGCGGGCATAGAGCTGGATCAGTGCTTGGGTGACAAAGGAAGCAAGCTTGGGGCGAGTGGCCAGGTAGTTCAGCACATAGTTTCCTGAAATAGAGGTGACAGAGGAAGAAATGAAGAAAAAAACAAAACAAAAAACCCACTACTGGAGAAAGATCCCCCTATTACAATATGAAACCGTCAGATTATCGATTATGCCAATACCTCCAACCAATACTAAAAAAATCTGTTTAAAGCGCAACCGGTTTTCAATCTGTAATCCTAATCTCCAATGCGCCCACTGTGTGTCCATATGTCCTGTCTCCTTCTGCCCTTCCACGATTGGCCACGGTACAGTGTCCATCCGCCCCGCTACACAGATTACGACGTCTTGTGTGATGATGCACACACCCCTGCCCCATGCAGTTTAGAGCGCCACCAGCTAGTATGTTAGGTTGAACAATCAAAATGACACCATTAGGCTCCTTCCCCCACACTCGCGTTTTTTGAAGTGTTTTGCAGGCAGCAATGCAATCCTCAGTGACATCACAAGTGCATCAGAGACGGTCTGGTGCCCCACCATCCATGCGTTGTGATACACAGCGGAATCGCAAGGCACAGTTTCCGATTAAAATACGAGAGGGATTGAGATTCCCATGAATTAAAAGGAATAGGCATTACAACCGCATCGGCCAAAATTGCCACCCATGTTTCCCAATATGCTCAAGTGGTGGGTAAAAGAAAAAAAAAAACCACACAGTTCAGCTTCTACTGAAGAGCATTAAAAAAAAGTATTACAACAAAGGATGTTATAAGTAGACATTATGCAGCAACAAACAGGCTTTATTATGGGTTTCAGTATCTCAGAAGATTGCAACCCCAGCCCCCTCGCTCCAACCATATCTTCTGTACTCACGTATATCAATCCTCTGCTCCAGTGGTAGGGGATTGCTGCTCCGGGACACCAGTTTGGTCAAGCATGTGGCAGCAAGTAATTGTGAATAGGAGGACTGGAAATAGAGCAAAAAATAATTCAAAGGGGTGTTCCACTTCATACAATGCTGATTTAAAACAATAAAACTTCCTTAAAGTGGACCTGAACTTATGCACCCCATATGTATTTAGAGAATTTAGCTTAATCCCCCCCTAATCTGTGACTAATCACAACTGGAATTTGATCTCTCAAGTGTGTCAGCTCAGGAATTTGTAAACAGAGGCTGTTAATGTTAACCCTTAAAGGACAACTGAAGTGAGAGGGATATGGAGGCTGCCATATTTATTTCCATCTAAGCAATTTCAGTTGCCAGGCCCTCCTGCTGACCCTCTGCCTCTAATACGATTATCCATAGCCCCTGAACAAGCATGCAGCAGATCAGGTGTTTCTGACATTAATGTCAGATCTGACAAGACTAGCTGCATGCTTGTTTCTGGTGTTATTCAGATACTACTGCAGAGAAATAGACCAGGTATTGATTAAAAGAAAATAAATATGGCAGCCTCCGTATACCTCTTACTTCAGTTCCCCTTTAAAAGCAGGAAGTAGACATTGAAGATTTATTGCAGGACTTGTTTCAGCTGTAACATAGAAAATGTTTTTCTTTAAAGGTTATTATGCTGTTGATTATATTTTAGAGCAGAGAGGAAGTTCTGAGTTCAGGTCCGCTTTAAAACTTCACACACAAAAAAAAAAAAAAAAAAAAAAAAAAAAAAACCACTAAAGACTGCTATGACAAAAATTTAAAAAAAATTGTAAAGTGCTTATGTATACAATGTAGGTTTTTTCCAGAGTAAAATGCCCTATAAATTACGTTTTTCCTTTGTTGCTATCACTTACAGCAAGTAGTAAAAAGCTGACAGATAATGGACTAGTGCCAGGGTTTCTCAACCTTGTCCTCATGTACCCCCCCAACAGTGCATGTTGTGTGGAAAACCACACAGTTAGTTAGCAAGCTTTGATGAGACATTAACTAATCTGAATGTTTGTTGGGGGTACTCGAGGAATGAGTCGAGAAACCGCTGGACTAGTCCATCTCTTCATGGGAGATTCTTAGCATTTCCTTTTGGCCAGCCTCCATATTTGTTTGCACACGGTTTTCGCAGTTGGACTAAGCAACTGCCATTTACTAAGTGCTTTTGTTAAAAATAAAAAAATGCCAAAGAATTCCCCATGAGCAGATGGACTAGTGCAAAGCATGTCAGATCTATCACTACTGTCTCTAAATTTCCATTAATATAAGTGACAATGACATAGGAAAGAGGTACCAGTAATTTATGATGCTTTTTACTCAGGGGTAAATCTAGATTTAATATGTATGCATTTTAAATTTTACAATATTTTGCTATAGTGATCCCTTGAACTATGTGTCTATGGGACCTATGTCATCTGCTCAACTAAAAGTTAAATCAATACACTGAAATGGATTAGACCTCAACCAAAGTAAGGAAAAGGACAGTGACAGATTTGATCAAAATGATCAAATCTGAAAAAACACAAACCCTGCACATACCCACATGATTTATACATCCACACCCCACTGCTGGACAACCATTTGCCATAATCATATGATCAGTATGGCAACCATGAAACCACCATAACTTCCACTAAGTTTAGCCACAACACCTAGATGGGGTGGCAAAGGGGTTAAAAAAAGAAAATAAATCCTCGCCATCTGCTTTAATTACCAGCTTTTGCTTCAAAAAGGGGCAAACTATGTCCTGTAAAGAGCAAAAATGACCACATCAGTACCGACATATCAAATCTCTTTAAAGGACAACGTGCGGCACTGCCAATCAGCAGGCTTTCAGGGATTACTAAGTAAGTACGCTGATGTGTGCGGAAGCGCATTTCTAAAATATACCTCCACACATGCGCAACTCAGATAACTGATGTTTTTTTTTTTTTTTAAGTGCGTGCATTGCCATAGATTAACATGACTTCCAGCCCACCGCAGGGTGAAATAGGTATTGAAGTGCGTTAGATAGGGCACTTCTGGCGCAGCGTACTGCAACGTGGGGGAGTGTGAACTCCCCCATGGACTAGCATTAGGCTGCGGTGTAGTGCGGCTAATTTACCACATCAGTGTGAAAGGGGCCTGAAGCGAGAGGGATATGGAAACTGCCATATTTGTTTACTTTTAAACAATTCCAGTTGCCTGGCAGCCCTGCTGATCTATTTGGCTGCAGTAGTGTCTGCATTGAACTAGAAACAAAAATGCAGCTAATCTTGTCAGATCTGACAACAATGTCAGAAACACTTGCTGCATGGTTGTTCAGGGTCTGTGGCTAAAAGTATTAGAGGCAGAGGATCAGCAGGATAGTCAGGCAACTGGTATTCTTTAAAAGCAAATAAATATGGCAGGCTCCATATCATGCTTCCTCTGTGTCCTCCCGGTCCATACTACTGTGTTGTCACCACATGCGCCTCCTCAATTGCGTTCCCTTAATCAGGAGCATTCTGCACCTGCGCAGCTGCAAGTTTCACAAACGGTACAGGTACAGAAAGTGATTGAGAAGGCGTGTGGCTGGGGCCGAGCATGTGCAGTGGTTCATGACTGAGCCAGTCACAGAATTGAATGGGGGTCACAGGAGGACAGTGAGGGACCCCATATATTGCAGGGGGGTGTCAGGTAAGTAAATGTCAACTTTCTCCCTCAACTTAAAGGGAACCTAAACTGAGGGGGATATGGATTTTTCCTTTTAAACAAAAGCAGTTGCCTGGCAGTCCTGCTGATCTCTTTAGCTGCAGTAGTGGCTGAATCACAACCCTGAAACAAACATGCAGCTAATCCAGTCTGACTTCAGTAAGAGCACCTGATCTGCATGCTTGTTGAGGGATCTGCATGCTTGTTGAGGGGCTGTGGCTATAAGTATAAAGCTCAATCTACACGATACGATTCTTTGTACGATTCGATTAAGATTCTATTTACGGTCTGATTAAATCAGACATGTCCGATCAGGATTCAATTCGCCATTGTTTTGCAATGGAAAATCGAATCCCGATCGGACATGACGGATTTAATCGGATCGTAAATAGAATCGTAATCGAATCATACAAAGAATCGTATCATGTAGATTGTGCTTTAGAGACATAGGATCAGCAGGAGAGTCAGGCAACTGGTATTATGTTAAAAGAAAAATCCATACCCTCCTCAGTTTAGGTTCCCTTTAAGGATCCCTTTAAAGGGAAGGTCCAAGCAAAAAAAAAAAAATGAGTTTCACTTACCTGGGGCTTCTACCAGCCCCATGCAGCCATCCTGTGCCCTCGTAGTCACTCACTGCTGCTCCAGTTCCCCGCTGGCAGCTTTCTGACCTCGGAGGTCAGGGCCGAATTGCGTACATTTTTACACATTCCCGCTAGTGCAGGAACATTAACACATACATTTTTACGCGTTAGTGGTGCAACGCGTAAATTTTTGTTCCTGCACTAGCTGGAATGCGTAAAAATGTATGCAATGTGGCCCTGACCTCTGAGGTCAGAAAGCTGCCAGCGGGGAACTGGAGCAGCAGTGAGTGACTACGAGGGCACAGGATGGCTACATGGGGCTGGTAGAAGCCCCAGGTAAGTGAAACTCTTTTTTTTTTTTTTGCTTGGACCTTCCCTTTAAGGAGCCATGACAAGGAAATAAGGCAGTACTGTCACGCCGGGCGCCGTGATGACGCGAGGCGGCCGGCGTGGTGACGACAGCCGTGATGTTTAAGTAAGAGGAGCCCGACACTCGAGCCCAGTGTCACCGGTGAGGCGCGGGGCAGCCATTTTTGGACAGGCCCAGGGAGAAGATCCAGATGGACGCCGTGGGACCTCCCGACCTACGGTGGGCTGCAGAAAGCCCCAGGTGAGTACCAATTTAGTTTTTATTCAGCGCTTGGAGACCCTTTAAGCAATACCAGTTATCTGGCTATCCTGCTGATCCTCATGCTTCTAGCCATAGACCCTGAACAAGTATGCCGCAGATCAGGAGTTTGACATTATTGTCAGATCTGACAAGATTAGCTGCAAGCTTGTTTCTAGTGACATTACTGCAGCCAAATAGATCTGCAGGGCTGCCAGGAAATTGGCATTGTTTAAAAGGAAATAAATAGGCCAGCCTCCATATTCTAATCACTACAGTTGCCCTTTAACATCTTACAGAAAGGCACTTTAACGTCTGTTGCTTTACCACGAATTAAGGTATGACATAAGCTTTTGTTTCTTGTGTTTTAAGTTTTGTTTTTTTAAAGATCTGAACTGACATTTAATGCTGGTGAAAATCTATTCACGATCAGTCTCTGTAAGTCATATGCTTCACATGTGTAGGCTCCTTCACACACAATTTCAGCACATGACTCCATGATTTACTATCACCAGTCGTAGCAATCCTCAACCAAACATTCCTTCTCTTCTCTTGGTCTCTGACATGTTCTAATGTATATACCTAAATAACATCGCTTTACTAATGTTGCCGTTTCATCATGTTGCACAAAGCTGCATAACGTATTAAGCCTGTGTCATGTGGGCTGCCATCCGGCTTTCTGAAAATACTAACAATGATATTGCCTGCCTGTGACACCTTTCTGGCTGAATGATTAATCTCTGCCTATAGAGGTGCGTACACATGTACAATTTGCTCACCATTTGTGTCACCCTCCAGGACTGAACTTGATCCTGCATCTGACACTGCAAGACCCCAATGCTGCACAGATGCATAGTCTTCATAGGTGGTGGTAAGGAAGAGAATGACTGGCTCAGCCACCAATCGTTGCTTAATGTGAACCAGAGGTGAGAGTGATAAAGGAGGGTGCCATATTTGTTTCCTCTTAAACAATACCAGTTGCCTGGCAGTGCTTCTGATCTATTTTGCTGCAGTAGTGTCTGAATAGCACCAGAAACAAGCATGCAGCTAATCTTGTCAGATCTGACAATAATGTCAGAAACACCTGATCTGCTGCATGCTTGTTCAGGGGCTATGGCTAAAAGTAGTCGAGGCAGAGGGGCAGCAGGACAGCCAGTCAACTGGTATTGCTTAAAAGGAAATAAATATGCCAGCCTCCATATAAATCTGTGTCACCTCGGATTCACTTTAACCACCTCGGCGTTCTGATTCCCAAGGATTTCTGTGCAAAAAGCGGTACATTTAATTTTCAGCACCTTTTTTCCTGTAACTTACCAAAATGAGCCAAGCAGAGTTTAGTATACATTCTGAGTATAATAAAAGTGTCAAACACTAATTCTTGTCAAAAATAAAATAAAATTTATTAATGACAAACTGAAATACCTTGCATTTTTCCTCAATGCAGAAATATAAAGAAAATGCAGAAATAAATAAATCAATGCAGAAATAAATAAATGAAGGCAGAAACAAAATTATACAGGGTACAAGTGTACTTTAGAACACTTCTTTAGTGTGGTAGATCTTGAAGCATGGTAATGCGCAAAGTGCCACGTCACAATCTGGGCAATAAGTGCGGGTCTCCTTCCGCATCTTTTTGCCATCCTTGTCCTTATTGCAGCAAACAACGCACCTTCTTGTAGGGTTTGCTTTCTGTGGGGTCGGTGGCAAGTACTCCACAAAGTGTCTCCCTGAAAGCCGTGCCGGATTCACGACATATGATGCCCTGCGCCCCGGTCTAGATGTTGACTCTGGTGGGGGGTACTTCATGCAGATTGCTTCCGTCAGCTGCCAGACAAAGTCATGGTGGGGTACAGGCCTTACACAGCTTTTCTTGTATAGCACATAGCCATTCCACAAGCACTGCTCAAGTAAGTGGCGGAAATTTTTTTTATAATATTCCGCTGCTGCTTGCGGACAGCCGGATAGAAGGTCATGGCTCCATCAGCCCTGTCCACACCCCCCATAGTGTTGTTGTAATCCAGTATGGTTTTGGGTTTATCCACCTCCTGTTTACTCCTGTTGGTGGTGCGGACAGTCTCGGCATTATGAATAGTGCTGAGGACACATACATCACGTTTGTCCTTCCACCTTAGAGCCATCATTTTGCCTTTCTGCCAGGCAACGACCTCCCCCTTTTTCAGCTTCCTGGCAGAAAAGGCCGGCGGCAGATTGCGGCGGTTAGCCTTCAAGGTACCATAGGCATCGGTTTTATGCTGGACCAGGTAATCAAAAAGTTCAGGGGAGCTGTAGAAATTGTCTGTCGTCAGGCAGTACCCCTGATCCAGCAATGGCTCAATTAGGGTTAGGACAGAGGAGGTGGCACACCCAAACTGGCTAAACTGAGGGGCAAATTTGGTGCCTTTGCCCGTGTAAATTACAGAGTTCCAGATGTACCCGGACTTGGCCTCACAGAGCATAAATGACTTCACCCCAAAGCGTGCCCTTTTTGATGCAATAAATTGCACCCAGCTCAGTCTCCCCTTATATGCCATGAGGCTTTCGTCAACCGTGATGTCGCGATCTGGAACATACACAGCCTTGAAGTTCGCAACAATCATCTGGTATATGTCCCAAATTTTTTTCAGCTTGGGTGCGGGATGGGTGGCCTCATCAAACTCCTCGTTGTTTCCGAAGTGCAAATACTTCATGATGAGGGTGTACCGTGGCTCGGACATAACAGATCCAAAGAAGGGCGTACTGAGGATCTTATTAGTGGTCCAGTACCACTTCTGCAGCGGCTTACCAACAACTCCCTGGAGGATGACGAGCCCCAGGAACACCCAGATGTCGTTGCTGGTCACAGGTTCCCACTTCCTGCCCTGCGAGAACCTGGGTAGAGAAGATTCCTGCTGATGTTGCGCTGCATAGCGATTCGTCTCCTCAACGATCTTGCGGATGACGTCATCAGTCAGGAAGAGCTCCAGAAAGGACAGCGGACTCGTCGCACGCAATCTTCTGCCCGGGTGCCCCTGTGAAGGGGAACCTGGGTGGCGGAGCTTGAGTGGGGCTCCCCAGCTCACACCAGGTGCGTGCGACCGTCACTGGCTCCTCATCACTGGTCTCCGTCTCCGAAGACAGGTTACCGGGAACCTCGCTGTCTGTCGATTCCTCTAGGAGCTCGTCTTCGCTGTCGCTTGCCTCGAGGACATCCAGCAACTCCTCGTCACGCACACGCCTCCGGGAGGACGAGGCCATGACCCCAAGCAGGGTACGGGGTCACGGGCAGCGACAAAAAAAACACCAAAAAAAAAAAAAACAGCAAAAGCAAACGCACAGGGATCACAGCGTCTTGAAAAAGACGGAAAGCAATACGCAATCTGACAGTAATATGAACGAAGCTAAGGCTGGGAAAAAAGCAGTAATCGCACAGAAATCGCACAGAAATCACAGATGATAGCTGACAACAGACTAACACTGGACGCTGGGGACTCTGAAAGAGGGAGAGGCAGTAACGGTTCAGGGCTTTTATTGAGAGCTGACAGGTGTTTGTGCAAACAACTTTTGAATTACAGTAGCATGATTGGATTACATAGAGTTTGTTTCCCTATGTAATCTAATGATGCTGTCGCCGCGACGGACACTAGGGGGCGCAGGAGCCGGCGTCAGAGGAAGTGGCTGGGCTACGCCATCTTCCCTGACTGCCGGATCTCCGGAGAAGAGGGGAGCGGGGACCGGCGATCAGAGCCCAGCAGGAGGGAGAGGGAGCCCCGCAGCAGCCGCAGCAGCACAGAGAAGGCGGCCGAAATCACGCGCTGCACAGCGGTGAGTGGGGAAAGTGCTGGACGAGCTGAGCTCGTCCGAAACACTAGCAGCAACTTTTTCTTGGACGAGCTCAGCTCGTCCAGAACGCTAGGGTGGTTAAAGATCCAGCATGCTTCATCAATAAGTGACCTTGGCAGATCTCCAGGGACAGCTGTGTACGAGGCTTAAATCGGACCCAAACACTTGCACAGCACACAATGAAAAGTCTTTATTCAATATAATTGCTGAAGAAATTAACTGTGTTATGTGTTTAATTAGGCAGATAAACATGTCTGATTAGTTCTTATCAGCAACTGTAAATAGACTGCAAGAGCTCTCCATATCCTAAACACTGAGGTTTAACCTTTCAGTGTCTTCTGCTGGAGTGAAACCAAGCAAAACTGCAGGTTTTTTTTGTTGTTTTTTTAAGGACTTCCATAAATTGTCATGATTTTTTCCCCATGCAGGTTATCATGCTGAGGGTAATCTTTTAAAGCACAGAGGAAGTTCTGAGTTTAGTTTCACTTTAAGGATCTCCAAGAGAGTCTCTGGGATAACACTGTTTACTCTAAAACAGGCATGTCGAACTCCAGTCCTCAAGTGCCAGTTTAAAGTGGACCTGAACTCTTGCACAGGACAGAAGGAAAACAGAGAAATCCACCCTGTATGTATTTAGAGAGTTTAGCCTGTCTAATTCCTCCTCATCTGTGACTAAGCACAAGTGAAATTTGATCTCTCAGCTGTGTCCGCTTAGGAATCTCGGCAGAGCAGCCAATTGGTAAACACAGGATGTTAACAAAATGTCTGCTTACAAGAAAGCAGGAAGTAGACACTGCAGATTTATTGCATGATCTTAAAGTGAGTGAAGCCATAAAGAAAAAAGCAAAAAAAAAAAACAGATACTCACCTCAGGAGAGGGAGGGCTTGGGGGTGGATTTGGGGGGGGGGGGAAATGGGGTATAGGGAGTTTAGTTGCCCCAGTATGGCTAGTATAGTTGCCCCAGTATGGCTAGTATAGTCCCAGTATGGGTGGGTAGTGCCCCAGTATAGCTAGTATAGTGCCTAGTATAGTGCCCAGTATAGCTAGTATAGTGCCCAGAATAGCTAGTATAGTGCCCAGAATAGCTAGTATAGTGCCCAGTATAGCTAGTATAGTGCCCAGTATAGCTAGTATAGTGCCCAGTATAGCTAGTACAGTGCCCAGTATAGCTAGTAAAGCGCCCAGTATAGCTAGTAAAGCGCCCAGTATAGCTAGTAAAGCGCCCAGTATAGCTAGTATAGTGCCCAGTATAGCTAGTATAGTGCCCAGTATAGCTAGTATAGTGCCCAGTATAGCTAGTTAAGCGCCCAGTATAGCTAGTTAAGCGCCCAGTATAGCTAGTTAAGCGCCCAGTATAGCTAGTTAAGCGCCCAGTATAGCTAGTTAAGCGCCCAGTATAGCTAGTTAAGCGCCCAGTATAGCTAGTTAAGCGCCCAGTATAGCTAGTTAAGCGCCCAGTATAGCTAGTTAAGCGCCCAGTATAGCTAGTATAGTGCCCAGTATAGCTAGTATAGTGCCCAGTATAGCTAGTTAAGCGCCCAGTATAGCTAGTTAAGCGCCCAGTATAGCTAGTATAGTGCCCAGTATAGCTAGTATAGTGCCCAGTATAGCTAGTATAGTGCCCAGTATAGCTAGTATAGTGCCCAGCATAGCTAGTATAGTGCCCAGTATAGCTAGTAAAGTGCCCAGTATAGCTAGTATAGCGCCCTAGTATGGGTGGGTGGTGGGTAGGTAGTGCCCCCCCACTCCTGTTACCTTATGAGCGGGCGGCCGCTTCCTTCCTCATATTCCCCCAGGCGCCGCTCTCCTCTTATCCGCATCTAGTATTACAGCATCGTGTATTGCGGCTGCTGTAAGGAAGGGAAGGAAGCGCGGCAGCGGCTTCCTGTAGTGGTGATATGCATCGCCGTTGCCATGGGAACCCTGCCCTGATATCTTCCCTCCTTACAGCAGCCGCATTACGTGATGCTGTAATACCAGATGCGGAAAAGAGGAGGAGAGCGGCGCCTGGGGGAATATGAGGAAGGAAGCGGCCGCCCACTCATAAGGTAACAGGAGCAGAGGCCGTGGGGGGAGGGGCCAGACGGCCCGGAGGAAAACTGCCAACGTACCGGCAGTGGGCCGCGGCCCGGTGGTTGGGGACCCCTGCTATAGAGCCTTTCTGTTCCTCTCACGGTCCGCTCATTCCTGTTAAGGATCCCCCAGTCAAATCCCCTACCATGGGACGTTTCATGATCCCAAGTGCTCCCAAAGAACGGCGGCTCTGTACTGCGCAGCCGCAGTGCAGAATTAACCCCTGCTATGCCCATAACTTTTTTTTTTCTTTATATAATTACTGCTCTCAACTAGGAGAGAGTCCTGAAGCAGGAAGTGAGACTATCTGATCAGCGGGCCTAGTAAGAGGTGCGTAAAGGTATATACATAATTCTGCTTCAGAGAACATAGAAATAAATGATATGCAGAGTTCAGTGCATTATTCCTGCAATACTTACACTGCCCCTCTCCAGCAGAAGCTGACACTTGCTCAGACACTCTGGGCTGTTAGTAAACTCCACCAGGGCCTTCTCGGCCTGCAGTCGTGTGCTGGTGTCTGTGGTCTCATAAAGCTGCTTGCACAGGATCTCTAGCTGGGCTAGACTCTGCCAGAAAGAAGGAGGCTCATATTAGTTTCAGTTAAACATGTGTAATACAGAAAAAGAAAAAAAATGCATCCTGAAGTAAAGCACAGCACTGGGAAATCTGTATGGCTTTCCATCACAGCTTCTCACTGCTAGCTACATTAAAACACATTTTACTGTTTTAAGCCCTACACTCCTCAATGACTCTATAGGCAGGGCTCATTAGGGAACTTTGGGTGCCTGGAGTTGGAGGTTTCATAAAACTGAGGAGTCGGATGATTTTTGTATCACCGCCACAGCCCTGGTAAGAATTAGACTAAGGGGTCAGAGTAGTGGAGTCGGAGCAATTTTGGGTACCTGGAGTCGGATGTTTCATGAACTGAGTCGTCGGAGTTGTATAATTTTAGTACCGATTCCACAGCCCTGTCTAAAGGTATTACCTCCCTACCACACACACATATACAGCATACATTCAAAAACCAGCATGGGTAATCACTGCACAAAAATCATACAGCTCACAGAGCTCAGAACTATTATTAATGTATATATAGTATAATATATATAGTAGTACAAGGAAAGGAAATTATTCCTGGTATGGAAAACGCTGCACCACCATAAATCGTTACAAAAAGTTTATTGAACACTTTACAACCAATTAAAACCAAAAATACACAACACAGTATATGTGGAAAATACACAATTGTCTCTAGTGCCTCACCTCCGAATATATAAGTGACCCTAAATGCTGAAAGTATTAGCCATCTGGGTTCAAGAGTAAAACTTGAACGCTAGAACCCAGATGGCTAATACTTGCAGCATTTAGGGTCACTTATATATTCGGAGGTGAGGCACTAGAGACAATTATGTATTTTCCACATATACTGTGTTGTGTATTTTTGATTTTAGATGCTTGTAAAGTGTTCAATAAACTTTTTGTAACGATTTATGGTGGTGCAGCATTTTCCATACCAGGAATTCTTTCCTCTCCAAGTATACTCATTGCAGTGTGTTTATCCTGGGGCTTGCACACCGCATAGGATTCAGGAGTGTGGATCTACATAACTTAATCACATTATTAATTTATCTAGCATCGGCATCTATAGCAGCACTTCCTCAGAGGAGCTCACAATCTAATCCCTACCATAGTCTTATGCCTATTGTAGTCTAGGGCCAATTTAGGGGGAAGCCAATTAACTTATCTGTATGTTTTTGGGATGTGGGAGGAAACCGGAGTGCCCAATATTTCAAAACAGAAAACCCCTAGAACACTGCTTTTCCGAGTTCTAAAGTTTTTCTTGTTTTGGATTGCGGTTTGGAAATATATGATTTTGTGCAGGGACCGGACCCCAGAGAATTTGTACATACTTTGGGGTTTAAGGAATCTATATGCTATTCCCTAGTTCCTGGAGGAGGAAAAATGTTGATGCACAGTAGGGATTACGCTATTGTTTTTCCATTTGAGGTGTAGCAAAACTTTCTTTGTAGAATTATTGTAGTTTTATTATACAGCCATTCCATTCAGCTCTGCCAGTGCTGATCACTCATGCAGATATATCTATACTTAGAGGCTTATAAACCTAACAATTCAATTCCATCTCCAGGAGGTACAGATTAAAAAAAAATGATAAAGACCTGATCATACAAGACATATGACAATTGGATCAGTGGTCATATGACAGAATTACAGCAGAAAACCCCTTTTACGATCTATTCCACCCATGCTGAAATGTAACAGAACAAATTTATCGTAGAAGGCGAGCCTGTCACATGACAACCCTGCGGCGTTCTTTGAAGAGTTCATTTGTAAATGTGTGACGAACACACAAGACAATTTAGGAACTGGGAAACACGGAGGGTGTGCAGCCTACAGATAAGGCCATGGGAGGGGAATAAATGTATAAAACAAGACCAGCTGACTGGCTAAGATAACTTGTGACATGGTGACACAGCATCCAATCTTCAGACGACCCATTTAAACATAAGCAATTACTACTATGTGGCTTTCTGTTCCCATTTTGGGCAGCCTGGTCAACTGTTAAAGGACTACAAATTCCAGAGGTCAAATGAGGGCATGCTGGGACTTGTAGTTCTGTAGCAGCTGGACAGCTTCAGAAGCTGATGTATTGTTAAGATATAATATATGCAGTATAAAATGAATGTGAAACAATAACTTCATCTAACTAAGCTACCACATGAAAATCAGTGAGAAGCAACAGTGAGCATCCGGCCGGGAATTGTACCCCTGAAATGGCTGGATAGTGTACTGGTTGAGGGCTCTGCCTCTGACACAGGAGACCAGGGTTCAAATCTCAGCTCTTCCTATTCAGCAAGCCAGCACCTATTCCACAAGGAGGCTTTGGGCTAGACTCCCTAACACGGCTACTGCCTATAGAGCACGTCCTAGTGGCTGCAGCTCTGGCGCTTTAAGTCCGTCAGGAGAAAAGAGCGATATAAATGTTCAGTGTTTTGTCTGACTCCAGTGCTATGGGGCAAGACTGCTTTGCGGTCATTTTCAAGCCAATGGTTTTAGAAGACTGCATTAAAATGTCTGCGTGTGGCCACCGTAGATTTGACAGGTAATCAATTAAATTAACCCTTGCCATGTCCATTACAGTTTTTTTTTTCACGTGGACAAATGAAGAGTCTAAAGTTTGTAGAAATGCCCCCCCCCCCCCCCCCCCCCCCCCAAAAAAAAAACTTGTTAACATTATTTCACCCCAGCCTGAAGCAGTTAAAGCACCATGCTCAAGACAACTCAGTTCAGAACACCAAGTATTAGGGCTTTGGCCAGTAAGAGACTGCTGCATCTACATAGCAATAAGCAGTCACACACAAAACAGCCAAACCGTGGCAAGTGCAGGATCATCCTAAACACGTAAAAGGTCTGATCACTCACCTGGCTTTTCCCAATAATGACATCTGTTTCCATGATGCTGTGAAATGCACTCCCCTCTTCCTCTCTGCCTTGTCACTGGGCTGTCACAGATGCCTATCAGCTGTCTCACTAGTCTGTCAGCTCTGACAACCAATCACAAATCAGTGAGCAAAAAGATACAACTCTGGTAAATGCACCATGGGAACTGCTGTCACAAACAGTCTTCCACCCTGCGTGGTGGTGACTGCACACTGCTGCGTCTCACTTGCCTTCTGAAATTTTAGAATGCAGTGAAGAGTAATTCGTTATTCTGGACTGGTGATTGATCACACCAAAATACTACAGTGACCAATACTGAAAAGGTGGGAAAAGAAGCAGGGGAAAAAAAAAAAAAAAAGCAACTAATATATCGAGAAAACCGACAAAATGTACAGATTTATCCTGCAGGATAAACAGGGCTGTGGAGTCGGTACAGAAATCATCCAACTCCTCAGTTTATGAAACCACTGTCTTCGACGCCAAATACCCAAAATTACTCAGACTCCTCGACTCCGACTTCTTAGTCTAATTTTGACAAAGGCTATGGATTTGGTTCAAAAATCATCTGAATCCAACTCCTCAGTTTATGAAACCACCAACTCCAAAATTGCTCCGACTCCACAGCCCTGGCGAAAAACGCATTAAGTGTGAACCAGCCCATTGATTAACATGAGTTCTCAGTTTTTCTGTGCAGAAAACCAGGGCTGTGAAGTCGGAGTCATACTGGGGGAGTCGGAGCAATTTTGGGTACCTGGAGTTTAAGTCTGAGTCGGCGGTTTCATAAACTGAAGAGTAGGAGTCGGATAGTTTTGGTGCCAAATCCACAGCCCTGGTAAGTAGGAGTCGGGATGATTTTTGTACCAACTCACAGCCCCCAAGAAAACGTGCATGAATACAGTCAAGTGTGTTCCCTGCCTAACAGAATGGGGACTGTGCGGGCCTGGCCCCTTTAGAACCAGAGCCCCTTTTTCACTTTGCGATTACTGCAGACAACAAACCCACAAATGTTTATTCTGTTAATACCTTTAATGACTAACTGTACATGGTTTATTGCAAGCTTTCCAAACAGTAAAAGGACATCCAAGGTGACGTGACATGATGAGATAGACGTGTGTGTGCTGTGCCAAGCACACAAATAACTACACTGAGTTCGTTTTTTTTCTCTTTGCCTGAAAGAGTTAAACATCAGGTATGCAAGTGACCATATCTGTTCGGGTTGGGACTGGGTTGGACTACAGCATAACTCTCATGGATAAGGAATTATAGCCATAAAACATTTTTCTGGCAGTAAATGGCTTCTGAGAGCAGGAGAGGGATAAAAAGGGTTAATAGTTCATAGATGTTAGCTCTGGCATACTTCAATGAATGTGTCATGGAGCAGAGACAATAAAAAGTAATAACTTAAAAAATAGATTTAAGTCTAAAATAAAATGGTGGGATGTCTTAAAATCTCTCAACAGCAACAAATTAGAACTTTTTTTTTTGGGAGATTGGAGAAAAAAAAAAAAAGTTACTGACTGTTTCTTTACTGCTATCCTTTATGTCCTTAGTACTCAGTTTTCTTACAAAAAACTCAAATGCATGAGGTCCCAAGGAAAGGGCACCTTAATGGGGGCATACACCGCAATAAGACCCTCCAAATGTTTCTAACCCTTTCCATGTTATTCAAAACTAATATACAGGTGAAACTTGGAAAACTAGAACATGACGCAAAAGTTCATTTATGTCAGTAATTCTGAACCAGACAGAGACCATTTAAAGAGACACTGAAGCGAAAAAAAAAATTATGATATTATGATTTGTATGTGTAGTACAGCTAAGAAATAAAACATTAAGATCAGATACATCAGTCTAATGGTTTCCAGTACAGGAAGAGTTAAGAAACTCCAGTTGTTATCTCTATGCAAAAAAGGCATTAAGCTCTACCACTTTCAAAGTCTTGGAGAGGGCTGTTTTCTGACTATTATCTCAACTGTTCCTGAACTATTTACTTTTTCTCTGCCAGAGGAGAGGTCATTAGTTCACAGACTGCTCTGAAAGAATCATTTTGAATGCTGAGTGTTTTGTAATCTGCACATATTATAGAATGATGCAATGTTAGAAAAAAACACTATATACCTGAAAATAAAAATATGAGAATATTTTCTTTGCTGCTAATCTAGTAATTATTCATAGTACACAACCAATTCACTATATCATATTTTTTTTTCGCTTCAGTGTCTTAAGACTGCTGGGGGTCCGGAGTATACATAAAATGATGTCGAAGTCTTTGTGGGCCAGACAGTAAAGCATACCAAGGTGACAACCTGCAGTCCAATTGGACAGCAGTGTCACCTGATGTGGAATTTGATTGGAAACCAGCGAAATTACTGCTTTCTGCCTTCCATGTGGATAGGTGGTGCCAGCACTGCTATTCCATATGTGGACTAACAATATTTAAAGAAGTAGCTGACCACATCTATAAGTAATACATTTTCTGTGTCGGGGGCCGGTAAAAAAGCCTCAGGGGGGCCACATTTCGGCCCGGGGCCTTAGTTTGAGGACCACTGATTTAAAGGCTCAGGAACCCTTTTTGGGGTCTATGCAAGCTTATAGCCTCAGCAGTGCAAACAGCTATCCCTTACAGAGCTCTATTGAGCCAAGCGAGTGTGCAGCTATAGAAACAAGTATACAACTAGAAGCTGGACTACCAATTCCATTTCCCTGCCCACCTGCCTGGTCTTTGCACTGGAACAGTTGGCGGGTTATGGTGTGACCGGTAAGATGGAAACGAGCGGACGCGGAGTGACATGGCTAACCTACCAGAACTTGATGAGTCAACCCTATTAGTGATGGCAGCATGTGCTGATGACTGGGTAAAGTTGGACAGCACATGGCCTTACCACTAGCTTGCTGCCTACGGCAAGGCTGTCAGACACAAAGCAAGAGCCACACCTACCCATTTACTGATGCCCGCCATGGTTCAGTGATATTTCCCATCAGATCTTGGATTAGAGTGGCGCGGTCACTAACACAGAGATCCGCAGCAGCTCTCCTCTACAGGAAGAGAATGGTTAGGTGGCTGAGGGTATTCTGACTCTACAGCAGCTGCCCAACTCAAATCTTGGGTTTGTCATCTTTTTGCAGAAGTAGTGCAATATTTAATTTGGATGCAGCCCCTTGTGTGTTCGGCAGGGGAAGGAGAGACAGCATTTATGGATTAGTGTGATCACCGGTAAGTAACACCCCCCTGCAATGCCCGTTAGGGCCGGCTCACACGGGTTTCCTGCTGAATGCTTTTTTCGCAACAGAGCAGGACGGTGTTTGGCAATGGTTCTCGTTGTCTTGAGCTTCATAGGAACACGGGAGCACCACCATCGCCAACGTATACCCATGTGAACCAAACTTAGTGTGCAGTGTTCTCCCCAGAATTTTTTTCCAGCCGGGTGGCATGAAAAAGAATCCGGGTGGAGTGAAATGAGAGAATGCAGGGCCGGCACAACTGCACAATTCTGCTTACAGCAGAGGAGGAGGTAAGCTGATGACAGCCGGGTGCTCACCAAAAACTAGCCGGGTGGAGCATTCAGCTAAAAGAGCCTGGGGAAAACACTGGTGTAGTTTTCCGGTCAGTGTAACCTCCCTACCAGTGCGATACAGGCAATGCTCCTGTCCTACTAGTATGCATACTTTCAAACTTAGGATACATTGGGAATTTGTGACACTTTGGTGCAAGACCAGGGAGGCTTTATTATTAAAGAACAACTAAAGTGAGAGGGATATGGAGGCTGCCATATTTATTTTTAAACAATACCAGTTGCCTGGTTGTCCTGCTGATCCTTTGCCTCAATACATTTAGCCATAGCCCTGAACAAGCAGCAGCAGATCAGGCGTTTCTGACATTGTCAGATCTGACAAGATTTGCTGCATGCTTGTTCCTGGGCGATTCAGACACTACTGCAGCCAAATAGATCAGTAGGGCTCCCAGGCAACTGGTATTGTTTAAAAGGAAATAAATGTGGCAACCTCCATATATCTCTCACTTAAAGCGGTATAAAATCCTGACATAATATTCAAAGAAAACATGTTTTCCTACTTTGTATATGCCATACGGTTAGCATATTTGCTTTTGTGTAGAAGTATTATTATTCATTTAGAAATTGTATGTTCCGTCAGTAGCGCGTGTGTACACGCTGTCGGCATACTGATAAGGCTGTTTCTGAACGATCCGCTCGTTCAGAAACAGCCTTATCAGTCCAGCGACAACGCGTAAACACGCTACTGACGGCTAAAAGACCGCCCAGCGGGAGGGTCCGGTGGACCCGTCGTTGCCTTTTGTAGTGCGTGTGTACGCACCTTAAGGCCTGTGTTAACCCTTTGAATGCAGTTCTAGTTAAAAAAATGCTAGTTGTATATAATATGCTGTAAATAATCTATTAGAACAAAGTAGAAATGCTGGGTTTCATTCCGCTTTAAGTTGTTCTTTAAAGGCTTACAGCTGCCTAATTTTTTGTACCAGCATAGAGGCACCCTTCAAACAAACACATAATGCAATAAGAAACAGACACTAATAGACAAATTGCAATATAAGATGTTGTAACAGGTTACTACACTCTGCAATTTCACATAGCTTTCTACTATCATAGTACGGGATTCTACTGTATCTCACTACAGCAGCATTTATTAAATACCTCGCTGTAATCAAGTAGCTGTTAACCAAGTAACCACGTAAACTTATATTTATCACTGATACCCAAGTGCTGCAAGTTCTGGATGACACAACAAATTTAAAAATGTACCCTAACTTTGTTGTCCCAAAACGCCTTGACAGCACAGAGGGACACGGACACATCCCCACGCCCTCATTATCTCACTGCTGTCACTTTACTAAGTTTCAAACTTAGACTAAGCCACACCTTCCTCTACCATGATGCCAGTATGTAACATCATCTTGAGTTCAAACCCTATGGTATATTATATGAGAGGACAATATAGACCTGCAATAAGTATACAAACATTTATGTCTCCTCGTGTGTATGTAGATGGATAGATATATAGATACTGAATTACAGTACATACTGGAAATTTATTTTCAATCCATCTTATGCTGGAAGTACACCGAGATTTTTCAGCAGGTTTACTGTCCGATCGATTTCCATATACTTCTATGAGGAATTGATCAGAAAACCGATCAAAAATGTCGGGAACCATCTATCTGCCAAAAAAAAAAAAAAATCTCATCGTGTATTCCTAGCATTAGGCCTCATTTCCATGTCCTCACTGAAGTCAACACTGGTGGCCATCGCGAGCGGGGCTGTGGAGTCGGTACAAAAATCATTCAACACAGTTTATGAAACCTCCGACTCTAGGTACCCAAAATTGCTCCGACTCCTCAACCGTCTCCTTAGGCCAATACTTCCTCAGTTTATGAAACCACTGACTCCAACTCCAGGTAACTGCTCCAACACCAAAGCCCTGATCACGAGGCACAGCACTGCTCCAGTTTTCCCAGCTGCAGTTACAATCCCATTAATTCATAATGAATGGAACTGCACAGCGAACATGCAGTAATGCAGCGGATTTGGTTGAGAACCCTCTAACGGGTGTGCGAGGATATCATACATAACATTGTTTTGATTGGTTGACAAAGTCCAGTAAAGTGATGCCAAGCTCCCAGAACTCATGATTGCGTGAGCACGAGATGTGGTACTCTGCTATGGGTGACTGCACTTTGCACTGCTAGACAAGAGCATTACCTATGTGTGTATATATAGACATCTCTTCACCTACAACAAGCCAAGGTGTACATGTGCCCTGATAATTCTCTCACATCACTGAGAGATAAAGTCATAAAGATTGCAGGTGCTTTCACACAACCCAGGGAGAAGTAACAATGAACTTTAGGATATATGCTAGATGTGAAACTACTCGTCGCAGAACACACAACATAGCTTTTCATATAATCCACCAGTATCAGTCACCTACAGGGCGGCAGCAGAAACATTCATTCCCATGAAATGAATAAAGCATGCTTGTACTTAAAGCAGGGCTCCGACTCAATCCACACAGACTTAAAAGCGTACGTATTACTGCGCCGCCAGTGAAGGGACCCTGAGCTTTGTCCTAAAAAAGAAAAACCGGGACTTACCTGGGGCTTCCTCCAGCCCACCGTAGCCTGCGAGGTCCACAGCATCCTCCTGGCCCCCTCTCAACTCCGGTAATGCACCGACTTCAGGTGAACTTGTCATGCTGCGTACCCGTTGCGATATCAGTTCAGTCTTTAGAGAATGTGCTGGACTCTCACAGTGGCCAGCATGATGATGCGACGGGCGAGCACGCGTGTCTTCACGTGAAGTCAGCGGATTCCAGGAGCCACCAGTGGGACTGCGGAGGGGGCCAGGAGGATGCCGGGGACCTCGTGGGGGGGGGGGGGGGGGTTTACGGTGGGCTGAAGGCAGGGCTGTGGAGTCGGAGCAATTTTGGGTGCCTGGAGTCGGGAAAAAAATGCACCGACTCCTAATGAATTTAAACTGTTATTAAATTAGAAAATATGATAAAATGTTCTATTTCTCAGATAATAGTCATCATAAATAATTTATACATACAGTAATAGCTGTGCTTAGTCCACAAAAATGAAATAAACCAATCAAAATTAGTTACTTGTGCTGCTTCAATAAAGCAGTCCCCGTATTTTTAAAGTCAGATATACATATCTGATTGTGACTGTATATATATGATGTGTACACAGGAATCTCATATATACACTAAATAACATCTATGCTGTAAGTATAAAGCCTGATGTGTAGCTGTGTCACTAATAGAGATGTCAATGAGATGGAAATAATTCTGCGTTGATTCTGATTTATGCTCATGAAATCAAATAATTTGATATGTTGTTAAAATTTGGTTTGATGACTACGAATTAAAGGGTACCTGAGAAGGATGAAAAGAATAGTATTTTATACATACCTGGGGCTTCTTCCAGCCTCCTTCAGGCTAATCCGTCCCTTGCTGTCCTCCTCCACCACCTGGATCTTCTGCTATGAGTCCCGGTAATTCAGCCAGTTAGCGCAGTCCGGCCGCATGCCGCTTCCACAGCCAGGAGCATTCTGCACCTGTGCAATAGTGCTGCACAGGTGTAGTATGCTCCTGGCGGCGGAGTGTGTGCATGCGCACTACGCCAGACTGGCTCAAGTACCTGGACTCATAGCAGAAGATCCAGGTGGCGGAGGAGGACAGCGAGAGACTGATTAGCCTGAAGGGGGCTGGAGGAAGCCCCAGGTATGTATAAAACTTTAATTTCATCTGTCTCAGGTTTACTTTGTTACACAGTAGTACTATACTCTACATATGCACTCTCCACAGAGCTGCAGGGAATCCACTGAGAATGTTGTGCACATTAAACACAGAGGTGTTGTCTATCACCCATAAACCTAGTTCAGATTGTGCATGAAGAATGTGTAATAGAGGAAGAATCTCCTTATTCCCCTGCAGAGTACCTGCACATCACTCTTACATGTACCCACAGTCACATTGCCTAGGGCCTGATAGATGTTCTTTGTTCCGGTCTGTATCTTTTACAAGTACTCTTACCAAGGACTAGTTGTAGTCTATGACTAAAGCGAATAAATATGGCAGTCTCCATATCCTTCTCACTTGAGTTGTCTTTTAAAATTCCTAAGCATTGGCAGTTAAGAGACGAATTTCATGTGACATACTTTCAATCAACAAGATTGTAATATGCAAATTAGGAGTCGGAGTCGAGGAGTCGGAGGAATCCTAAACTGAGGAGTCGGTGGATTTTTGTACTGACTCCACAGCCCTGGCTAAAGGAAGCCCTGGGTAAGCCCTTTTTCTTTATTTAGGACACCGCTCTGGGTCCCTTTAAATACGCTTCCCCCCTCCGAGTTGTAGCAGTTCGAAGGGAGAAGTAATTCAAGGTCCGGCGATCCATATTTATTACCTTTTAACCCCAAAGCGGTTTTTACCCTAATGGACAAGAGCGATTTTCACCTTTCCATGCTCATCCCTTTCATTTGCCAATAGCTTAATCACTACTAATCACAATGAAATGATCTATATCTTGTTTTTTTCATCACCAATTGGGCTTTTTGGGGTTGATATTTGTTTTCAGTAATTAGTTCATTTTCTATGCATTTTAAAGGGAGAAAAAAGGAAAAAATAAAAAAAAATACACTTTCTCCAATTTCATCCCCTATAGTTTTAATATAAACACTGCTACTGTGCATAAAACCCACACATTTTATCTGCCTATTTGTTCTGGTTATCACAAGATTTTAATTATGTCCCTAGTACAAAGTATGGTGACAATATAGTATTTGGAAATAAAGGTGTATTTTTTTCTATGGTGGGGGGTTTGCACTATTTTCACGTGCACGGGAATGCATGTGCACGCACGGAAGTACGCACGCACACAGCGGCAGCAGCACTGTGACTTATAAAAACGTCCTGGAGCCATTAAGCATTTGAGCATTCCCCTATCAAAAACCAGTCAGCAAGATGAGGTATGCACTTACACACACACTGGACAGTCACCCAAAATGATCTCGAAGAATTGTTTTTCACAACTAAAGTTGTAGGTGTGTACAGCCCCTTTGGAGGTCTCACTACGAATGTTAGGAATTCAGTTACTATCCAGCACATTTTACAGAAAACTGATCGATTTATAACGGGTCAACTTAGTTCTTAGATGCAAGTCTATTAGCTCTGTGTGCTGTTGCACCAAACAAGCAACATACCCTAACTGCAAAGGAGGAGCGCTGTGGTCATCAGCACCACAATGCAGTGCCAGTTCCAAAGCAGATTAAAGGACAACTGCAGTAAAAGTTATGTGGAGGCTGCCATATTTATTTCCTTTTAAACAATACCAGTTGTCTGGCAGCCCTGCAGGTCTGTTTGGCTGCAGCAGTGTGAATCAGACCAGAAACAAGCATGCAGCTAATCTTGTCGGATCTGACAATAATGTCAGAAACATCTGATCTGCTACGTACTTGTTCAGGGCCTATGGCTAAAAGTATTAGAGGCAGAGGATCTGCAGGTAAGCCAGGCAACTAGTATTGCTTAAAAGGAAGTAAATATGGCAACCTCCATATACCTTTCACTACAGTTGTCCTTTAAGGGCCCTCTCCAGAGGCGGCTAAACCGTGTGCTTAGGGCCCATTTACACCGGGACGATTTGCAGGTGTTTACTGCCGATCTTTCACGATTGCTAGTGCTTTGAAAACCGGCAGTGTAATTAAAAGTATATGGCGTGATCTTACTGCAGCGATCTTGTGCAGTAAAAAAACAAAAAACAAAAACCTAGTTGCAAAACACTAGCAAATTTGCTAGCGTTTTGCAATCACCAGTGTGAACAGGGCCTCAGCAAGCAGTTATCAGGCAGCAGCAAGCATTTGTGAGAGTTCGACAGTCTTTTCACTACCTATCAACTGCTCGTGGAAAAGGGCCTTTATAAACACACAATGAAAGTACATAAGATACACGCTGTTGCTGACTTATAATGAGTGCGCTACAGACATGATACATTTGTGCCAGGCTGTAATTACTCTGTCATTTCTAAAACACAAACAAGCAGTGCAAATTAACATCTCTAACACATGCGCAACAAATGTCACCTTAAATGATCACTGACCATTGTTTCAGGTGACAGATTTCTGAATGAGCAACCTAGAGGTGAGCTATTCTATTAGGAGGGGAGGGAAAGTGAGCAGTGTACAGCGCCTGCAGCGGGAACAACAATTAAAGACAATGGCCTCAATTCACTAAGCTTTATCAAACACTTTACCGAACGTTTGATAATTTACCTCATGGGTAAAATCTAATTTTGAATTCACTAAGGTGTTACAGATTTATTGAATGTTTTATCGATAAAACCTTAAATAAATCTATAACACCTTAGTGAATTAAAAATTAGATTTTACCCATGAGGTAAATTATCAAACGTTCGGTAAAGTGTTTGATAAAGCTTAGTGAATTCAGGCCTATGTGCTTGTTCTCTGTTTATCAGTCCTAATGAAGTCCTTGTCAGCGGTACTGATGAGTTTCATGCAAAACTAAACGACAAAAATAAATCTGAATACATAGCTTAAAAGCAACCGAGCACATGGAACTAAAATTACATAAAATGAACATCCCCATAAGGGCTTATTTCCACTGGGAGCCACGACCATTTCCAATTCGCCGTGGCATTCTTAGTGCTGCGTAGCCACAGCCTGAATAGATAAGCCGCGTCATACACGGTTATAAGGATTTGGCTGTGGGCTCAGAAATCTGCAGCATGCCATCCAGGTTCGCGCCTTAGTGAGTTTTGCACGGCAAGTCACTAGGTAGATAGGCAGCAGTTCCCCGTGCAGCTTGCATGCAGGTAAAACACTGCCGATTCGGCCCAGATTTGGGCATAATGGAAACAGACCCTTATGCTTGGAACACACGGTGCTATTTCCTGCCTGATTGACGGGTGATTGGACAGGAAGTTGTAACGTGTACATGTCCAAACTGTTCCTGATCGATAAAGGGATTGATTTCCCGAAGATAACTTGGTAAAATCAATCCCTTTCTCGATGGGAAACAGATCTGACAAGTTGGAAATTGCATCATGTGTTCCCAGCATTTTGGACCTTCAGAGTAGCAGAGTGTGTGTTTGTTTTCGGGGTGATCGCCGTTACTTACCTACAGGGTGCTGTCCACCACCTTCCCCAGGAGAGACCGCAGCTGTACACATTTGGAAGTTCCCAGCAAGGCCGTGTGCCCCCGACCGTTACAAGGCAAGCTGGGAGATGTAGTCCTTATGGGAAGGGAAAAAGTTACATACTAACCTATGGCGTGGGAAAGCTCTGGATCCAGTAGAGCCATACTGGTCCTCTCTCCGGGTTCTTGATCCAGCGCGGTCACCCCGTTGCAGTTGTTCGACCAAATGGTTGAATAAGCCTTCAGGGATGCTCGGATAGCTTGGGAAGTTTTTCCCCGAGCGCTTCCAAAGACAAATGGCTCCACACTGCGCATGCTGGATCTCGAGTGCTTCCAAAGCCTTCCAAGGACTCCTGGAGGTGGAAAATTTGAACACGGGACCGCAGGCTAATGAGCACACAGTGAGCCGGGAAGGCTCTACAGGATCCAGACCCTTTCCTCTGCAAACGTGTAATACAGGGGGTTGAGAGGTGCCCAAATAATGTATGAATTATAAAAACAACGGTAAAAAGGTAAGTGCAGCTGATCTAATAGAAAAGTCTAGGCTTGTATGCTTGAACATAGAGTTTATTACACAAGAGACAACGCGTTTCATGGGCTATAATCCCACTTCCTCAGGCCAAATGCCGTGCCTAGTAATGGTAGAACAGAGCTTGAATGAGAATCACAACAATTTTAAAAATTCACAGCAAAATTAATATGCTGTGATTTACCCACTATTCTCATTCAAGTGAATGCATTTTGCAAAACGCAAATAAAGCGCAAAACGCAGCCAGCGTGCATCAACTGTAACAGCCCGTTTCCACTAGGGCCGAATCCGCAGCATTTCCCCGCAGGCGAGTCGCACAGGGAAACGAATGCTAGGGTTCCAGACGGCGTGCTGCAGTAAAACTGGCATGGCTAAACGATTCGAACGCATACTCACATCACTAACAAGACACACTCCGGCTACAGGGAAACCTGACTGATTCAATCTCAGCCTTGCTTCAAAAATGAGTGGCTTAATTACAGATGCATTTAGAATTAAGCTCCATATGGAGCCAGCGCAATCATGATTTTCCCTTGTGCTTTAAAGGGGAACTGAAGAGAGAGGTATACGGAGGCTGCCATGTTTATTTCCTTTTAAGCAATACCAGTTGCTTGGCAGCCCTGTTGATCCTATGCCTCTAATACTTTTAGCCATAGGCCCTGAACAAGCATGCAGCAGATCAGGTGTTTCAGACTTTAACCACTTGAGGACCCACCCTTTACCCCCCCTTAAGGACCAGCGTTGAATTCTGTGATCTGTGCTGGGTGGGCTCTACAGCCCCCAGCACAGATCAAACAGCAGGCAGAGAAATCAGATCACCCCCCTTTTTTCCCCACTAGGGGGATGATGTGCTGGGGGGGGGGGGGGGGGTCCGATCTCTCCTGCCTGCGTGTGGCTGGCGGGGCACCTCAAAGCCCCCCTCCGCAGCGAAATTCCGCTTCCCCCTCTCCTACCTGGCCCCCTGGTGATCGGGGCTGCACAGGACGCTATCCGTCCTGTGCAGCCTGTGACAGGACGTCCCCTGTCACATGGCGGCGATCCGTGGCCGCTGATTGGCCGGGGATCGCCGATCTGCCTTACGGCGCTGCTGCGCAGCAGCGCCGTACAATGTAAACAAAGCGGATTATTTCCGCTTGTGTTTACATTTAGCCTGCAAGCCGCGATCGGCGGCCCGCAGGCTATTCACGGAGCCCCCCGCCATGAATTGACAGGAAGCAGCTGCTCGCGCGAGCGGCTGCTTCCTGATTAATTAGCCTGCAGCCGGCGACGCAGAACTGCGTCGCTGGTCCTGCAGCTGCCACTTTGCTGACGCGCGGTATGAGTGCGCAGTCAGCAAGTTGTTAAAGTCAGATCTGACAAGACTAGCTGCATGCTTGTTTCTGGTGTTATTCAGATACTACTGCAGAGAAATAGACCAGGAATGCTGCCAGGCAACGGGTACTGATTAAAAGGAAATAAATATGGCAGCCTCCGTATACCTCTTACTTCAGTTCCCCTTTAAATGGGAGTTCGCAAAGCACCGCATTTGCTATGCGATTCACATGCACTCCCATTCATTATCTTAATTGCAAATGCAGGTAAACTGTAGCAGGCATTACATTTGCAATTGGGCGTAAAATGGATCGTGCCACACTGTACAGGGCACCGTGATAACTGTGTTAATCATAGGCATCAGAACTAATTAGATCTAGCACACGGCTAATCAGATCTAGAATTTAATAATTCCTCATCAGCATGATAAATTCATCAAAATATCTGTTAATCAATCATCAGCTTTCCAATTATACAGTTCAGCCTCCAATAATTGTAGATGAATGAAAAACTGTGAAATTAAAATGTCACATCTCTAGTTCTGATATGACCCAGAAAAGTGGTGCCAACTTTTGCCAGCTGCCAGAAATTTCTAAAAATCCTATCCAAGTTTGCAGGGTCACTTCTGTTCTACCGCCTGTAGTATATCATGCTGTAGAATGTATTTATTTCACTTTACTATAGACAGACAGTGTCTATGATAGAACAGGAGAGATGACTGTACAGACAAGCTAGGCTGCAGCCATCACATCACTCATCCATTAGAGCTGGCAGAGGCACATGGCCAAGCTGCAGCTGTGAAAAGTGCAGGCAGGCCAGGTGACCCTGCATGTGACATTCCAGTGACAGATGTGCGCGCAGAGCGGAGGTGGGCCCAGGCTCCTGTCACACACACACACTCTGCTCCTCTGTTTACATCCATACAGAGCTGGCAGCAGGCCTCCGGCAGCCATCATCCTCCCCCTCACGTGTCTCCTCACATAGGACATCATGGATCTCTCCCTTGGCTCCCCGCGGCGCACCTCCGCTGCCTCTTCTCCCGCCTAGAGCGCCAGATCCCCGCTCATCCTCCAAATCCTCCTCACCTGCACAGGATCCGCCATCTTGCTCCATTCATGCTCCTCTGTCCCCCCCGAGGAACGGACTGCGCAGGCTCGGCGCCTCGCGCCCACCACTGCGCACGCGCCGACAGGCATCCCCGCAACCATAGACAACAGAGGAGGGGCCGAGGCCGTGGCGGCGCCATGTTGGCTGAGGGCGTTCGGCGGCCATGTTGGTGAAGGTCACCCGGAGACAGCCGCGACATCTTTGATGAGGGCAGGGTGGGGGTTCGGGGGAGCCTCTCCGTGTTTCAGCACGTAGTTTTTCCCAACCGTATAGTTCCTGAGGCAGGTGGAATCGCCATGTTGGATGAGGAAGTAAAACAAACAGGCTCCATCTTGTAAGGAGCTAGCGCCATCTTGGATATGGAGGGAAACTGCTGCCTGTTTATTAACACGCAGAAATCCGCTCAGTTTGTCAGGATACAGGCAAGGGAGGCTGCCATGCTGACCTGCTGCCAGGCATGTGCAAACTTGGCCCTCCAGCTGTTAAGGAACTACAAGTCCCACAATGCATTGCAGGAGTCTTACAGCCACAGTCATGACTCATAAACGCAAATGCATTATGGGACTTGTAGTTCCTTTACAGCTGGAGGGCCAAGTTTGCCCATGCCTGTAAGCTGCAGGGCTGATAGGCAAATATTTCTTGTGGGCAGGGGCGTTTCTAGGGTCCCTGGAGATCGGGGGCACCTGTGGGCACCAGGTGGGGAGGCACGCGACAAAAATGGGCGTGACCATGCGGAGAGTGGGCGTGGCCATGGGTGGGGCCAAATGTACATGAACTTAGCAGCGGTGTAAGCTACGGATAACGTGCCTGCCCATCGAAATATTGGACGGAGCCCCCTGTCCTTTATTTAGATAATTTACAATCAGTATAGGCATAGATCAAAGATGTATACGCACATACAATTTTGATTGGTCAATCACTGACCCCCAATTTTTCCAACCCCGTGCAGTAAGTGGGCCAACAGACAATTAATTTTATGAACAGAGCTAAAATTGGCTAATCAAAATTGTATGTGTGTGTACCAGGCTTTACAGCTAATACTGTACATACTGAAAGTAGCAGGGATCAGCATACAATACAGCTGGTTTACAATCAAAGGCACAGAACACCTTACACTCTACACTAGTGATGGGAATTCCGGCTCTTCTTGGAGACTCGGCTCTTCTGAATCGGCTCCCATTAAAGAGCCGGCTCTTACGGCTCTTAATCGGCTCTTCCATATCACTAGACGCCACTCAGAATAGGAGTAAAAGCCTAAAAACCCCGTCTCCATGACAACTCCAGACTGCTTCTCTGGCTCCGGCAATCCCTCCTGCTACTGCTCTGCTCCGCCCCATGCACTCCTACAAGCTGCACGAGGAGGACTACATCTCCCAGCATGCCTCAGCGCCCTTTATTACACAGCAAAGCAGAGCTGTGTGGGGCGGCTGAGGCATCGGCTCTTTCAAAACTGAGAGCCGGCTCTTGTCGTTCGCAGCAATGAGCCGGCTCTTAGAGCCGGCTCGTTCGCGAACGACCCATCACTACTCTACACACTGTAGGTAAATCAGCACACAGTGCAGGCACTAGAGAACAGCGTATACTGTACATACTGTAGGCAGCAGAATTCAGCACACTGCAGCTAGCGTGCCAAAAATATGAGGATCACGTTGTGCGGCGTGCTTATCGCGCCGCACCAAAAAATGGGTGGGCCATGGACCAGAATATAGGTGTGGTAACGGGTGGAGACAAATTTACATGAACCTAGCAATGGTGGGACATCAGATTAGGACAGTGGTGGCGAACCTTTTGGAGGCCGAGTGCCCAAACTGCAACCCAAAAGTCACTTATCTATCGCAAAGTGGCAACAGCAATTTAAACTAAATACTGTACAAACGTTTTAACTCATACATGAACATTATGGAAAATCCAAGTTGAAAATAAACTGTGAAGATAAACAATTTCATCCATCCTACTCCTGAAAAATGTATTCAATTTTTTAGAACCTCCCAGTTTTATTTTCTGTTTTAACCACCCTGGCGTTCTGATAAAATCGCCAGGGTGGCTGCAGGAGGGTTTTTTTTAAATAAAAAAAAAACTATTCCATGCAGCCAACTGAAAGTTGGCTGCATGAAAGCCCACTAGAGGGCGCTCCGGAGGCGATCTTCCGATCGCCTCCGGCGGCCAGAAGTAACACGGAAGGCCGCAATAAGCGGCCTTCCGTGTTTCGCTTACCTCGTCGCCATGGCGACGAGCGGAGTGACGTCATGGACATCAGCCGACGTCCTGACGTCAGCCGCCTCCGATCCAGCCCTTAGCGCTGGCCGGAACTGTTTGTTCCGGCTACGCTGGGCTCGGGCGGCTGGGGGGACCCTCTTTCACCGCTGCACGCGGCGGATCGCCGCGCTGCAGCGGCGATCAGGCAGCACACGCGGCTGGCAAAGTGCCGGCTGCGTGTGCTGCTTTTTATTTCATTAAAATCGGCCCAGCAGGGCCTGAGCGGCAGCCTCCGGCGGTGTTGGACGAGCTGAGCTCGTCCAGAACGCTCAGGTGGTTAAAACGCTAAAAAAGTAGGTTTAATGCTATTGTCTCATATGATAAGGATTCAGCTTTTCCCATAGTCTCGCAGTTAGCAATCATGTGACCCTCAACAAGACATATTCAGCAATCATGAGGCCCCCAACAAATCATGAGGCCCCCAACAAGACAAATTCAGCAATCATGAGGCCCCCAACAAATCATGAGGCCCCCAACAAGACAAATTCAGCAATCATGAGGCCTCCAACAAATCATGAGGCCCCCAACAAGACAAATTCAGCAATCTTGAGGCCCCCAACAAATCATAAGGCTCCCAACAAGACAAATTCAGCAGTCATGAAGCACATAAATAGACAGCATTTCACATAAATAGGCAGAATGCCCCCTTAATATGCTAGCCCCTCCAAGTTAGCTAGTGAGTGACAGGGATCCCCAGGTTAGCTAGTGAGTGACAGGCGCCTCCAGTTAGGTAGTGAGTGACAGGGACCCCGATAGTGAGTGACAGGGAGCCCCTTTAGGTAGTGAGTGCCAGGGAGCCCCTTTAGGCAGTGAGTGAGTGTCAGGGAGCCCCTTTAGGCAGTGAGTGAGTGCCAGGGAGCCCCTTTAGGCAGTGAGTGAGTGACAGGGAGCCCCTTTAGGCAGTGAGTGAGTGACAGGGAGGCCCTTTAGGCAGTGAGTGAGTGACAGGGAGGCCCTTTAGGCAGTGAGTGAGTGACAGGGAGGCCCTTTAGGCAGTGAGTGAGTGCCAGGGAGGCCCTTTAGGCAGTGAGTGAGTGCCAGGGAGGCCCTTTAGGCAGTGAGTGAGTGAGTGCCAGGGAGGCCCTTTAGGCAGTGAGTGAGTGCCAGGGAGGCCCTTTAGGCAGTGAGTGAGTGCCAGGGAGGCCCTTTAGGCAGTGAGTGAGTGCCAGGGAGCCCCTTTAGGCAGTGAGTGAGTGCCAGGGAGCCCCTTTAGGCAGTGAGTGAGTGCAAGGGAGCCCCTTTAGGCAGTGAGTGAGTGCCAGGGAGCCCCTTTAGGCAGTGAGTGCCAGGGAGCCCCTTTAGGGAGTGAGTGAGTGCCAGGGAGCCCCTTTAGGGAGTGAGTGAGTGCCATGGAGCCCCTTTAGGGAGTGAGTGAGTGACAGGGAGGCCCTTTAGGGAGTGAGTGAGTGAGTGACACGGAGGCCCTTTAGGGAGTGAGTGAGTGACAGGGAGGCCCTTTAGGGAGTGAGTGCCAGGGAGCCCCTTTAGGGAGTGAGTGAGTGACAGGGAGCCCCTCTAGGGAGTGAGTGCGTGCCAGGGAGCCCCTTTAGGGAGTGAGTGAGTGACAGGGAGGCCCTTGAGTGAGTGAGTGAGTGACAGGGAGGCCCCCCCTCTAGCCGCCGCCGCTCCCCCCCTACCTCTCAGCAGACCTCAGGATCAGCGGCAACCCAACCAGTTGTACGAGCGGGCGCTGGACGCACCCGCTATATATGCGGAAGTGATGTCACTTCCGCATATCAGTGCGGGCGCTGGGTCCTAGCGCCCGCACGATTGGTCGCCGGCTCGCCGCCTGATCCTGAGGTCTGAGACTGTCAGTGAAGCGGCGGCTGGATGGAGCCGCTGAGTCTGACATAGGGGGCGGCCGGGCGGAGATCCGTGGCACCCCAGGACAGATTGGGGGCACGTGCCCCCCCAAAACAGGGCTAGCGACGCCCCTGCTTGTGGGAAAGCGAGTATCGATTGCTGATTGGAATTAAGTTAAAACCTTGTTTAAAGAGAACCCGAGGTGGGCTTTAACCACTTCACCGCTGAGGGGTTTTACACCTTGAGCACCAGAGCAATTTTCACCTTTCAGCGCTCCTTCCATTCATTCGTCTATAACTTTATCATTACTTATCACAATTAATTGAACTAGATCTTGTTTTTTCCGCCACCAATTAGGCTTTCTTTAGGTGGGACATTATGCCAAGAATTATTTTATTCTAAATATGTTTTAATGGGAAAATAGGAAAAATGTGGGAAAAAATTTATTATTTTTCAGTTTTTGGCCATTATAGTTTTTAAATAATGCATGCTACTGTAATTAAAACCCATTAAATGTATTTGCCCATTTGTCCCGGTTATAAAACCGTTTAAATTATGTCCCTATCACAATGTTTGGCGCCAATATTTTATTTGGAAATAAAGGTGCATTTTTTTCAGTTTTGTGTTCCGTCCCTAATTACAAGCCCATAGTTTATAAAGTAACAGTGTTGTACCCTCCTGACATAAATATTTAAAAAGTTCAGTCCCTAAGGTAACTATTTATGTATTTTTTTTTAATTGTAAATTTTAAAAAAAAATTTTAATTACAAAAAAAGAAAAAATGGAGAGTGTGGGAGGTAATGAGTAATTTTTTTGTGTATAAGTAATCTATTTGTATGTGAAAAATGCTTTAGGGTGTAGTTTTACTATTTGGCCACAAGATGGCAACAGTAACTTTTTGTTTAATGCGACCTCCAAGCATCCTTCCGGACACTTGGAGGAAGTACTAGGAGGCTGGGAATGTTTTTTTTTTCACAATGATCGGGCTGCTTAGCGGAGAAGCAGCGGATCATTGCGGGGCTTAGATCAATGAACGGGAATGGATTTTCCCGTTCATTGATCTCCGGGCGAGCGGCCGGCGGCGTGTTTACCCGCGGGAGTGCGCGCGGGCAGCGGCGGGAGCGCGGAAAGTACAGATTTCTCCGTCCCTGGGGGTGAAAGGATGGAAAAAGGTTCAGAGAAATTCGTATGGGCGGGGGTAAAGTGGTTAAAGAGGAGCTGTTAGGTATAAGGTCTCAGAGAAAAAAAACACATATATCAGTAGCTAAAGATTGGCTGTACTTACATTACTTATGCATTTCACTGTCCACGTTTGGATTTCACAGAATTTTTATATAGTATTTGCAGAGAATGATGCTCCTGACAGCTCATGGCAGGTTCCATGTTTGTCTGTCTCCTATGAAGCCAAATGTGTCATCATGTCCTCCCTGCTTCCTGATGATTTGACTCAGAAAAAAGACAACACTACTGTGCAGTGAATATTAATTAGCCATGTGGCTAGGAACAATAGCGGACTCATGCAGTATACTCTGCCCTGTGATTTTTCAGTGCTGTGAGCTGGACTGCATTACACGCTGTTGTAACATGAGCCTGTAACTTCTCACTAGCAGCAGAGGGGAGGACCCAAGGTGGGAAAAAGCAGCCCCAGAATGCTTTGCAGTATGGTATGCGGCCTCTCGGCCTCTTAAGAGCTTGGGTCTAACAGCCTTGCTGTTCAGCACACATCAAAAGTAAGAGAGATTTTTAACTTCAGTATTGCCTTTTTGGCTTCCTTCTAAACTGTTTAACACAGGAAAATAGAGGTTTAAATTAGCTTTTGCAGCCTGACAGTTACTCTTTAATTATGTTAGTGGGGCACAGAGGCTGGTTGTGCACACTAACACCAGCCTCTGGTGCCCCATGGTGTGCCTCCAGGACCCCCCTGCGCGCCACTATACCCCCCGCAGTGCTAGCGACACACAGCGTGTCGCCAGCACAATGTTTACCTCTGCCTGTCTGTTAGCGCCGCTCCCCCGCCTCTTCTGTGTCGGCGCTACCCGCCTGCGTCACTTCCCTCCAATGAGCGGGAGGGAAGGGACGCGGGCGGGTAGCGCCGATACGGAGGAGGCGGGGGAGCGGTGGTAACAGACAGGCAGAGGTAAACATGGTGCTGGCGACACGCTGTGTGTCGCTAGCACTGCGGGGGGTATAGCGTCGCGCAGGGGGGTCCTAGAGGCACACCATGGGGCAACAGAGGCTGGTGTTAGTGTGCACAACCAGCCTCTGTGCCCCACTAAAATAATGAAATCCCACCTCGGGTTCTCTTTAAAATTCATCTTTAAAAGAAATATAATATGAAAAAATAAAGTATTTCTGCTGGTTTCCATTTTTACTGTTTTTCTCTGATGCCAATTGTGCCATCACTTTTGCACAGCTTAGTGTTAATTTACTACTTATTTTACAAATTACTGTTCCTCCCACAGCAAACATCTCCTAGATCAGCGCTGCCGCTGTCCAACTGTCGGCCCGCGGGCCGCATCCGGCCCGCCAGGCCTCCTGCTGCGGCCCGCTCTTCTCTCTGAGGTGCAGGCATGGCTTGCGCTATGGGCGCCATGCCTGCTCCCTCCTATAGTTGCCTTGTCCCCGCTGCCTGTGTCCCCGCTGCCGCTGCTTTACAGCTCAGACCTCACAGATCGCGGCGACTGAAGCAAGGAGAGTACGCATGGTACCCGCATACACACGGAGTACGTCACATGCGGAAGTGACATCATTAGTCACTTTCGCTTTCGCATGTGAAGTTCAGCCGCACGGGTGTCATGCGCGCACTCTCCTTGCTTCAGTCGCCGCGATCTGTGAGGTCTGAGCTGTAAAGTAGCGGCAGCGGGGACACAGGCAGCGGGGACACAGGAGAAGGCATTGGCGGGCAGCACACGGCAGAGGTAATGGCAGGGTAGGAGGCACTGGACACCTCTCGCTATCTAACTAGGGGGGTACCTGCCACTATCCTAGGGGGCACCTGTCACTATCCTAGGGTGGCACCTTTCACTATCTAACTAGGGGGGCACCTGTCACTATCTAACTAGGGTGGCACCTGTCACTATCTAACTGGGGGGCACCTCTCACTATCTAACTGGGGGGGCACCTGTCACTATCTAACTAGGGGGGCACCTGTCACTATCTAACTGGGGGGGGGGGGGCACCTGTCACTATCTAACTGGGGGGGCACACGTCACTATCTAACTAGGGGGGCACCTGTCACTATCTAACTAGGGGGGCACCTGTCACTATCTAACTGGGGGGGCACCTGTCACTATCTAACTAGGGGGGCACCTGTCACTATCTAACTAGGGGGGCACCTGTCACTATCTAACTAGGGGGGCACCTGTCACTATCTAACTAGGAGGGCACCTGTCACAGTCTAACTAGGGAGGCACCTGTCACTATCTAACTAGGGGGGCACCTGTCACTATCTAACTGGGGGGGGGCACCTCTCACTATCTAACTGGGGGGGCACCTATCACTATCTAACTAGGGGGGCACCTGTCACTATCTAACTAGGGGGCACTTGTCACTATCTAACTAGGGGGGCACCTGTCACTATCTAACTAGGGGGGCACCTGTCACTATCTAACTAGGGGGGCACCTGTCACTATCTAACTGGGGGGGCACCTGTCACTATCTAACTGGGGGGGCACCTGTCACTATCTAACTAGGGGGGCACATGTCACTATCTAACTAGGGGGGCACCTGTCACTATCTAACTAGGGGGGCACCTGTCACTATCTAACTGGGGGGGCACCTGTCACTATCTAACTGGGGGGGCACCTGTCACTATCTAACTAGGGGGGCACCTGTCACTATCTAACTAGGGGGGCACCTGTCACTATCTAACTAGGGGGCACCTGTCACTATCTAACTGGGGGGGCACCTATCACTATCTAACTAGGGGGGCACCTGTCACTATCTAACTAGGGGGCACTTGTCACTATCTAACTAGGGGGGCACCTGTCACTAACTGGGGGGGCACCTGTCACTATCTAACTAGGGGGGCACCTGTCACTATCTAACTAGGGGGGCACCTGTCACTATCTAACTGGGGGGGGCACCTGTCACTATCTATCTGGGGGGACACCTGTCACTATCTAACTGGGGGGGCACCTGTCACTACCTCAGCGGGGGGGGGGGGCACCTGTCACTATCTAACTGGGGGGGGCACCTGTCACTATCTAACTAGGGGAGCACCTGTCACTATCTAACTGGGGGGGGGCACCTGTCACTATCTAACTGGGGGGGCACCTGTCACTACCTCAACTGGGGGGGGCACCTGTCACTACCTCATCTGGCCACACCTCAGCATCACCGCCAGCCCGGCCACAGCATCACCGCCAGCCCGGCCACAGCATCACCGCAAGGCCTTTTAGCCCACACATCATCCCCAATCCGGCCAAAAACAGTATTGCCAGGCCAGCCAGACACAGCAGCCAGTAGAGGAGAATTCAGAAGCCAGGTGAGAGGTGTCTATCATATTAAAGGGGCATTCTGCCTATTTATGTGAAATGCTGTCTATTTATGTGCCTTATGATTGCTGAATTTGTCTTGTTGGGGGCCTCATGATTTGTTGGGGGCATCATGATTGCTGAATTTGTCTTGTTAGGGGCCTCAAGATTGCTGAATATGTCTTGTTGGGAGCCTCATGATTTGTTGGGGCCTCAGGATTGCTAAATTTGTCTTGTTGGGGGCATCATGATTGCTGAATGTGTCTTGTTGGGGGCATCATGATTGCTGAATGTGTCTTGTTGGGGGCCTCATAATTTGTTGGGGGCCTCATGATTGCTGAATTTGTCTTGTTGGGGGTCACATGATTGCTAACTGCGAGACTATGGGAAAAGCTGAATCATGCCAAAGGCTTACAATCTAAAGGGTGGAGGAGGGTCACATATGGTAGGGTTGTGGAAAAGGTGGTTAACTGAGAGAGTTAGAGTGTGGTAGGTGTGGGGAAGGCCATTTTAACCATTTACCGTCATCCTAACGTATTAAAACGTCATGCTTACCGCTATTAACGGCAACATGACCTTTTAATACGTCGCGCATTCCCGCCGCAGCTACCGCCGCGTGCGCGCCGCTACCGCCACTGTTTCCGTCGGGATCCCATGCTGGGTGATTGGGGAAGAAGACCGAACGGTCCTCTACCCAATCGCAGTGCCTGGAGTGAATGGATGTGACCGCGAACAGCGGCTACGTCCATTCACATAAACAGGAAATGTAACAATTAAATAAAGTGTGTAAAAATAAAAAAAGTGAACATTTCCTATAACGAGTGTTCACTAGCGCTATCTTGTGGCCAAAAAGTATATTACATCTACAAAATACATACATTTTCAAGTACATACACTTCATTAATAAAATTACACTTCCAACCCTCCCCCCCCCCCCCCCCCCCCAAAAAAAAAAACACTTGTAAAAAAAAAATCAGCTTAGAAAAAAAAATAGTTGCCTCAGGGACTCAGCTTTTTTAATCTATATTTTATGGGGGGAAATTAATTTTAATTTATTACATAGGGGCTTGTAGTTATGGCCAGAACCAAAAAAAACAGAACAAAAAAAATAACACTTATATTTCAAAATAATATACTGTCGCCATACATTGTGATAGGGACATAATTTAAACGGTTTAATAATCGGGACAACTGGGCAAATAAAACGTGTTTGTTTTATCTACAGGAGAATGTTTAATTTTAAAACTATAATGGCTGAAAACTGAGAAATAATGTTTTTTTTTCTTTTTTTCCTGTTTTTCTCATTAAAACTCATTTAGAATAAAAAAAATTCTTAGCAAAATGTACTATCCACAGAAAGCCTAATTGGTGGCGAAAAAGATAAGTAGTAATAAAGTTATTAGGGAATAAAAGGGAGGAGCACTGACAACTTAAAATTGCTCTGGTCCGTTAGGATAAAAACCCTTGGTGGTGAACTGGTTAAAGAAATGTGTTTTAAGGGCTTGCTTGAAGGTGTTGAATGAAGGAGCGAGTCTGAGGGGGAGTGGAAGGGAGTTCCATAGGATGGGGGCAGCTCTTGAAAAGTCTTGTAGGCGTGCATGGGATTGAGAAAAGCATGGGGAGGTAAGGCAAAGATCATTGGAGGACTGGAGGGGGTGGGCAGGTATATATCTGTTAACGAGCTCAGAAATGTAGGGTGGGCAGGTCTTGTGCACAGATTTGTAGGTAAGGCACAGAACCTTAAAGCTGATCCTGAAGCAGATAGGTAGCCAGTGTAGGGCTTCGCATAGGTGAGAAGTGGAAGCAGAGCGATGGGAAAGATGGATGAGTCTAACTGCTGCATTCATGACTGGTTGAAGGAGTGCAATGCATTTCAAGGGGAGGCCAGATAGTAGGGCATTGCAGTAGTCAAGGTGGGAGATGATGAGTGCATGGATGAGAAGCTTGGTAGTGTCTGGGGTCAGAAAGGGGCTTTGGAGATGTTGCGAAGATGGAAATTGCAGGCTCTGGTAACATTTTGGATGTGGGGGGTGAAGGAGAGATCAGAGTCTAGGCCAGGCATGGGCAAACTTGGCCCTTCAGCTGTTGAGGAACCACAAGCCCCAAAATGCATTGCAGGAGTCTGACCGCCATAGTCATTACTAATAAACGCAAATGCATTGTGGGATTTGTAGTTCCTTAACAGCTGGATGGCCAAGTTTGCCCATGCCTGGTCTAGGTTGACACCCAGGCAGCGAGCCTGGGAGGTAGGGTGGATGGTAATGCTGTTGATAGGGACATGAATATCTAGGAGGGGTTGTGCAGTGCGGGGTGAGAAGATTATGAGCTTATGAGCGGAAATGTCCGCGATTTGCACAAAAATTTCTGAGAAAATCTGCCTACCGCACTTCCATTACCGATTTCCGACTTTCAATGCGGAAATGCAGTATCCGATCGGAAATTAGGAAATTTCATTTCCGCGGAATCCGAACGAGCATCCCTAGTGGCAGGGGAGGTGGCAAGCAATAGATTCACCTCTTCAATGGTGGCAGGAGTGAGGGAGGGGACGGGGGTGCATTGGAACCTTCTGGATGGAGGAAGTGAGGGGGGTGGGGCATGGGGGAGGTCTGGAAGGTGGGGCATGGTAGTGGACTGGGGAGAGTTGGTGGAAATTGAAGAATGTAGGAGGGAGATTTTATTTCGGATAGCTGCGATTTTACTGGTGAAGTGAGTGGCAAAGTCATTGGCTGAGATGGTGGAGCAAAATACTTTCGATTAGCTTCTGATGTGTGCAGTGTGGAAAAGTAGCAGCTTAGCTTAGACGTAATCACTGAATAGATAAATCGTGGTCATATATCGTCAGCTAAAGTCATACACGTGTAGTCAGAAATACTGCGGTACAATAGGACTGAGGCAAGGCTAGGTCAATAACAGGCTGATATCATGCACAGGTGGTCAGATGGCTATAGTGCAGAAGGCTGAGACAGAGACAATAACGTAAAACAGGCTGAGGTCATACACTTAGATCAAATGGCTGAGGTATAGACAAGGAGGAGAAAGAATCAGAGTGAGGGTTTAGCTGGGTCATACACAGAATAACAATGAGCATAATATACAATTTACAATATATATATATATATATATATATATATATATATATATATATATATATATCTGGTCTAACTAGAGTACAGTTAGACTTGGCAGATGGCTGACGGAGAGGAATGTTGCGGGTAGATACCCACACAATATCTTCAGGTGAAAACTTGTACCCAGGGGACCGATGACGATCAGCCTGAGATTTTTGTTGAACAACCGCTCTTTTCAAATTTTCTCTGACCTGAGCCCAGACTGTCTGCATGTGAGAAATCCATTTTTCCAAGAGTGAATGAGAGGAATGTGAACGGGAGAATGAGGTGAATTAGGAGTTCGGCCAGTAACTACCTGGAATGGTGATAATTTGGTGGAGGAACTAGAGAGGTTATTAAATGCGAATTCCGCAAATGGTAAAACCAAAGCCAGGTCTCCAGACGTTCAGACACAAAACACCTGAGGCACTGCTCCAGGGATTGATTAGTTCTTTCAGTCTGACCGTTGGTGTCAGGATGAAACTCAGATGAAAATGACAAGGAGATTCCTAAATGAGAACAGAATGATCGCCAAAATTGGGAGACAAACTGAACTCCCCTATCCGACACAATATTCTCTGGGATACCATGTAAATGAAATACATGTTCTATAAATAATTCTGCCAATTTGGCAGAGGGCAACTTACATAATGGAACAAATTGAGCCAATTTACACTTTTCCCACCAGAAATAGGCAAATCGACCACAAAATCCATACAAATATAGGTCCACGGAACCTGGGGAATGGGTAAGGGCATCAAATTACCTCTAGGAGCATTCCTAGAGGCCTTGCTTTTGGCACAGACACTGCAGGCGCCAACAAAAGCCTTACAGTCCTTACTTATGGTAGGCCACCAAACATGACTCTAGGGTTTTAGTCTCTCCAGGATGTCCTGTCAGTTTAGTATCATGAAATTGTTAAAGCACCTGTAGGCGAAGATGAATTGGTACATAATACACATCTGAAGGTTTTCCAGGTGGACAGTCCTCCTGAAAAGTAGACAATTTTTCAGACAGGTCAGAAAAATCTTGAGTGTCAGTGGCGGCGACCACACAGTGCTTAGGTATAATAGAAACAGGGGACCTGGTTGTGAAACTTCAGAATCAAAACACCTGGATAAAGCATCAGCCTTCACATTTTTACTTCCCGGTTTGTAAGAAATAGTGAAATTGAAACGTGAGACGAACAATGCCCACCGTGCCTGTTTGGGATTGAGTCTCTTGGCTTTTTCTACATATTCTAGATTTCTGTGGTCAGTGTAAACCGTGACGGGATGTTCAGCGCTCTCCAACCAATGCCTCCATTCTTCAATAGCCATCTTGACTGTTAGGAGTTCCCTGTTCCCTATATCATAGCTACGCTCAGCCGTAGAAAATTTCTTAAAAAAGAAAGCACAGGGGTGCAAACGCTCTGGCTGACCCGAATATTGTGAAAGAACTGCCCCCACTCCCACTTCAGAGGCGTCAACCTCTACACAGAAAGGCAATGCAACATTAGAGTGTGTTAATATAAGCGTAGAACAAAAAGCCGTTTTTAGTGTGGTAAAAGCGTCACAGGCTGAAACTGGCCAATTAGAAGGGTCCGCCTCTTTTTTTGTTAAATCTGTCAGAGGTGCCACCAATGTGGAAAAGTTCCTGATAAATTTACGATAATAATTCGCAAATCCTAAAAACGTAGGGCCTTCAGGTCTCCGGGCTGTGGCCAATCTAAAACTGCGGATACTTTTTTCTTATCCGTAGACAAGCCAGAATCAGAAATTATATACCCTTATAATGGTACCTGAGTAACCTCAAAAAGGCTTTTTTCAAGTTTTGCAAATAGGGAATTATCCCTTAATGTCTGAAGGACCCATTTAACGTGTTCTCAATGTTCTGACAACGAGTGAGAGTAGGTCAAGATATCGTCCAAATAAACCACAACATATTTGCCCAGAACATCCCTGAAGACGTCATTAACAAAGTTTTGGAAGACAAAAGAAAAAAACACACTTCGCGCTGACAACAAATATTGCACACTGGGTCGCCCCTCTGGAAATAAAGACAAACTATAGCAATGCCAGAGGTAGGCGCTCACAGTCCAATCACCTGTCCAATCTTATAGTGCAATGGATAGGTTATCCTGTGTACATATAATTAATTGCATAAATATACAAGGCACTCCAGGTAGCAAACACATTGACCCCCATAAAAATTTGCACACAGTTCCAGTACAGGAGTCAGGGATCTATGCACATAGCATCACTAGCTCCACGATGGTTCTCAAACCTATATGCTGTCAGCAGTACAGTAAGTTCAAGTCCTTAGGTGGCTATAAATCTCCTCTCAGGTACAGAAGAAAACCGTCACCACACCCCTGTGAGATACACTCACCGGATAAAAGGACCTACTGATAGGTCATAAGGAGCCTTGGGACAGTCACCGGGTCGTCCCTCACCACACTGGCAAGCTTGAATCCGATTCCAGGTAGCCTCAATATACTCTAATCTTCCTCAGCCCCAAACCTCAATAAAAAGACTCCACATAGCGTAATACTGTTACTTTAATAAAACCTTTAAAAATCAGTTGCACTTACAATTTCCATGAAGTTAAAACAGCGTAGAGTTTTTTCATGCGGGCTCTCCCCCGCTATGTTGGCCGGCTGGCACAGGTATCCCCCTGCTCTGGTGGACTTCCGACCGCCGCGCGCTCAGTCAGTACCGTCCTCCCAGCTGCGAGACCCCGCCGTGCCGCGTGTATGATCGTGCTGTCTCTTCCGCGTTGGGCCCCGCCTTACATGTTTCGTCACTACGTGACTCATCAGAGGCTGGGGCCCAACGTATCAGACAGCCATTTATACGCCCGCCCCTCATGGGCACCCTGAGACCTGAGGGGTTAAATATTGGTATCGATTTGGTTTGTTTTTTGGGGGATTAGGTGCTTGGGTGCCCATGCTCTGGATCCCTTGGATCAGATATGATAATATCTAATATTTTTTTGGTACATTGGTAGGGGGAGCCATATGGTTCAAAAATAAGAAACTTAGGTTTGACCTTCTTATTGGTATGCAATGGTGACATAGGGTTCGCATTGCGAATATATTATTTAGACTCACATGCATGTGCTTATTTTAGTGGTATGTAAGGGGGTGGGCATGCCCACTGATTGCTTAGACCACAGTGTAGTTATTTGGGGATGCTGAACTGGCATGTAGTAAATAATAAATTATGAGGAAAGAAAGGGGGGGGGATAGGGGGAAGTGTATCAGGTTGTTGCCAACTAATGGGTCGGACAGGAGTGGCCATGCCCCCAACCACATTTGTATTATTTGTACAATATGTATTTTTTATTTTTTATCTTTTAATTTTTAATCACATTTTTTAGAATTCAGTTGAGGAGCTGATATTATGGGGTAATGAACAGTGTATATGTGTGCAATAGAAGGAATCATATTAAGAGAATGGAGAATGTGTATGTAAGGCTGATTGGCCGGGTGCTAATATGCTGGTTTATGTAAACTGCAGGCATTGCATTATACAATGTGGGGTGGTAAACAGGATAGATGCAGATTGGCCCTGCAGCTTAGGATAATTATGGTAAGCAGCATATTAGAGTTACTACGGTGGCAGAGCGTCGCAGCGTCGCCATGAGGGGCAGGCGTATAAATGGCTGTCTGATACGTTGGGCCCCAGCCTCTGATGAGTCACGTAGTGACGAAACATGTAAGGCGGGGCCCAACGCGGAAGAGACAGCACGATCATACACGCGGCACGGCGGGGTCTCGCAGCTGGGAGGACGGTACTGACTGAGCGCGCAGCGGTCGGAAGTCCACCAGAGCAGGGGGATACCTGTGCCAGCCGGCCAACATAGCGGGGGAGAGCCCGCATGAAAAAACTCTACGCTGTTTTAACTTCATGGAATTGGAAGTGCAAGGTTTTATTAAAGTAACAGTATTACGCTATGTGGAGTCTTTTTATTGAGGTTTGGGGCTGAGGAAGATTAGAGTATATTGAGGCTACCTGGAATCGGATTCAAACTTGCCAGTGTGGTGAGGGACGACCCGGTGACTGTCCCAAGGCTCCTTATGACCTATCAGTAGGTCCTTTTATCCGGTGAGTGTATCTCACAGGGGTGTGGTGACGGTTTTCTTCTGTACCTGAGAGGAGATTTATAGCCACCTAAGGACTTGAACTTACTGTACTGCTGACAGCATATAGGTTTGAGAACCATTGTGGAGCTAGTGATGCTATGTGCATAGATCCCTGACTCCTGTACTGGAACTGTGTGCAAATTTTTGTGGTGGTCAATGTGTTTGCCACCTGGAGTGCCTTGTATATTTATGCAATTAATTATATGTACACAGGATAACCTATCCATTGCACTATAAGATTGGACAGGTGATTGGACTGTGAGCGCCTACCTCTGGCATTGCTAAAGTTTTGGAAGACGGCTGGCGCATTAGATAGGCCGAAAGGCATTACGAGATACTCGTAATGTCCATCTTGGGTGTTAAAAGCCGTCCTCCATTCGTCACCTTGACGTATCCTAATCAAATTATATTCCCTCTGTAAGTCCAATTTGCTGAAAATTCTTGCGCCAGAGACCTGCGAAAACAAGTCATCAATGAGGGGTAGTGGATATCTGTTTTTTACCGTAATTTTGTTCAAGCTCCTGTAATCTTCTACAAAGAAAAAACCCACCCCAGCTGGGGAGGTCAATGGTCGAATAAAACCCTTATCAAGGTTCTCCTTAATATAGTCTCTCATAGCTTGTTTTTCAGGGCCAGAGAGGTTATATAAATGTCCTCGAGAAGGCATGGTACCTGGCAGCAAATCAATAGGACAATCGTATGGTCTATCAGGGGGCAACTTGTCAGCAGACTGAGGGGAAAAAACATTGGCAACTTATATTGATACGGTAACCTGTCAGGCACAATTTCTACATTATGAAATGGAATTTTCTTTAAACACTTCTCAGAACACTGAGAAGACCAATTCGTGAGTTGACCAGAGCACCAATCAATGTGAGGATTGTGTGTCTGCAACCATGGGAGACCTAGCAGCAAGGACCTAGATAACATTCTGAGAACAAAAAAACTGCAGTTTTTCAAAATGTAACACAACTATCTGTAAAGAAACCTCAGGAGTTATGGTGAGGGGCTGACCACACTGAAGAGCAGAGTCGTCAATGGCCGTAACATACAACTTGTTCAGCAAAGGCAACGCTGGAATTCCTAAGCTAGTGGCAAAATCTGAATCAATAAATTTACCTGCTACCGCAGAGTCAACAAAGGCCTGCGCAGGACTAGACTGATTATTCCAATTGATAGTTACAGGTAATAATACTTTCTTTACTTTCAGGGGAAGAATCTGCTCGCCCAGGTGAGATTCCCCAACTACACCTAGGCACGGACCTTCCTTTTTGCTGAACAATTTTGGACAAAATGCCCCTTTTCACCACAATACATGCATAACCCCTCATGTCGTCTTCTAAGTTTCTCTGAAGGAGACAATTTGGAATAACCCAACTGCATGGGTTTTTCACCCGAGGAGCGGCTGTGGAGGATGCATGAGCACCACCATGACGACGATATCGAATTCGCTTATCCACACGAATAGCCAAAGCAATTGCTTCCTCGAGGTTTTAGGCTCAGGATGACTGACCAGTGCATTGTTTACAGAGTCAGCCAGACCTAAAAGAAACTGATCAAGCAGCGCAGCCTCCCCCGACTTGGAGGAAACTGACCAACGCCTAAATTCGGCGGCATAATCCTCTGCAATATAACGGCCCTGTCGCAGTTCACGAAGTTTACGAACTGCAGTAGAAGCCACATCAGGATCGGCATAAATCACAGCCATTACTTCAAAAAATTTGTTTACCGATGTAAAAGCTTCGTGCTCGGGAGGTAAGCCATATGCCCAAGTTTGTGAGTCACCTTGTAAGAAAGTTTTAATAAGGGCTTTTTTCTGGGATTCAGAACCAGATGTCCTCAGCCTAACCCCAAAATATGTCAAACATTGATTCATGAAGTTACTGAAATCGGATCTGAACCCAGAGAATTTTTCAGGCAATGGCATTTTAGGCTCAATGATAGGAGGAGCTACTAGCTGGTCTCTACGGCCTGCCGAATGCTCAGGTGGAGGTGCGTTAAGCAACTGTGTCAACTGTTCTTGCTGAGCAGCGACTGTATTATTAAGCTGATTAATGGCAGTCGCGAGAAGCTGAACCTGACGTTGCAACTCCTCCATGATAAAACTTTTTTGGGTCCATTATAATGTGACGCTGGGTATTAGACGTAATCATTGAATAGATAAATCGTGGTCAGATCGTCAGCTAAAGTCATACACGTGTAGTCAGAAATACTGCGGTACAATAGGACTGAGGAAAGGCTAGGTCAATAACAGGCTGATATCTAGGGATGGGACGAATCCACAATTTCTTCGATTCCGAATCCGGATCCGAATCTAAAAAGGTTCTTGAATATCTCGAACCTTTCGAATCCCGAATCTAACGAATCCTGCACATAAGAATTGTGCGATCCGTGGTATAGTTGCCCGCAGTATAGGTACCCAGGCATAGGTAGCGAGGTAAAGGTGCCTTCAGTATAGCTAGCTAGGTATGGGTGCCTTAAATATTGGTAGCTTTCAGTATAGGTAGCAAGGTATAGGGGCCTGCAGTATAGGTAGCAGGGTATATGGGCCTTCAGTATAGGTAGCAGGGTATATGGGCCTTCAGTATAGGTAGCAGGGTATATGGGCCTTCAGTATAGGTAGCAGGGTATATGGGCCTTCAGTATAGGTAGCAGGGTATATGTGCCTTCAGTATAGGTAGGCAGCAGGGTATAGAGGCCTTCAGTATCGGTAGCAAGGTACATGTGCCTCCAGTATCGGTAGCAAGGTATAGGGGCCTTCAGTATAGGTAGCACAGTACATGTGCTTTCAGTATTGGTAGGTAACTAGGTATAGGGGCCTTCAGTATAGGTAGCAGGGTATATGTGCCTTCAGTATAGGTAGCAGGGTATATGTGCCTTCAGTATAGGTAGGTAGCTAGGTATAGGGGCCTTCAGTATAGGTAGTAAGGTACATGTGCCTTCAGTATAGGTAGGTAGGTAGGTAGGTAAAGGGACCTTCAGTATAGGTAGCAGGGTATAGGGCCTTAAGTATAGGTAGGTGGTAGGTAGGTAGGTATAGGGGCCTTTAGGTAGGTAGGTAGATAAAGGGACCTTCAGTATAGGTAGCAGGGTATAGGGCCTTAATTATAGGTAGGTATGTAGGTAGGTATAGGGGCCTTTAGGTAGGTAGGTAAAGGGACCTTCAGTATAGGTAGCAGGGTATAGGGCCTTAAGTATATGTAGGTAGGTATAGGGGCCTTTAGGTAGGTAGGTAGGTAAAGGGACCTTCAGTATAGGTAATGAGAAAAAAAGGGAAAAACAATCGAGAGCCCCCGATAGTGTATTATTGTAGATAAGTTGTTATAAGAAAAGTAATAAAGAATTTATACTCACAAGTGTGGGTTGCCGAGATTAGGCAACCACTTGTATCACAGTCGGGGAGATTAAACCTGTCCCCGCTCAGGTTAAGAAGTCGCTCTCTGTGCGGAAAAAAGAGGGGTATCCAACCCATCCACCAGGTGGATAATCACGTAATTGAAAAAACAGAGGCGCCAATAGAATAAAAATAGTGCCAATTTAAAAACCATAAAATTGTGGGTGGCAATGGTGGAATTGCCCACCCTACAAACAACAAAGACCACTTTGTATGGTGAAACAAATTTAATCAATTTAGTACTCCTAATAACAAAAAAACAGTTTGCAACGCGTTTCACGGGACACAAGCCCGCTTCCTCAGGCAAAAGCAACAATAAGCAGGAGCAACCCAGCAATGGTCTGTACTGGCTTGGCACCTCTGTGCCAAGCCAGTACAGACCATTGCTGGGTTGCTCCTGCTTATTGTTGCTTTTGCCTGAGGAAGCGGGCTTGTGTCCCGTGAAACGCGGTGCAAACTGTTTTTTTGTTATTAGGAGTACTAAATTGATTAAATTTGTTTCACCATACAAAGTGGTCTTCAGTATAGGTAGCAGGGTATAGGGCCTTAAGTATAGGTAGGTAGGTATAGGGGCCTTTAGGTAGGTAGGTAGATAAAGGGACCTTCAGTATAGGTAGCAGGGTATAGGGCCTTAATTATAGGTAGGTATGTAGGTAGGTATAGGGGCCTTTAGGTAGGTAGGTAAAGGGACCTTCAGTATAGGTAGCAGGGTATAGGGCCTTAAGTATATGTAGGTAGGTATAGGGGCCTTTAGGTAGGTAGGTAGGTAGGTAGGTAAAGGGACCTTCAGTATAGGTAGCAGGGTATAGGGCCTTAAGTATAGGTAGGTAGGTATAGGGGCCTTTAGGTAGGTAGGTAGGTAGGTAAAGGGACCATCAGTATAGGTAGCAGGGTATAGGGCCTTAAGTATAGGTAGGTATGTAGGTAGGCAGGTATAGGTGCCTTTAGGTAGGTAGGTACGTATAGGGGGCCTGTGGGTAGGTAGGTAGGTATTGAGGCCTGTAGGTAGGTATAGTGGCCTGTAGGTAGGTAGGTATAGGGGCCTTTAGGTAGGTATAGAGGCCTTTAGGTAGGTAGGTAGGTACGTATAGGGGGCCTTTAGGTAGGTATAGGGGCCTTTAGGTAGGTATAGGGGGCCTTTAGGTAGGTATAGGGGCCTGTAGGTAGGTGGGTATAGCGGCCTGTAGGTAGGTAGGTATAGCGGCCTGTAGGTAGGTAGGTAAGGATAGTGGCCGGTAGGTAGGTAGGTATAGTGGCCTGTAGGTAGGTATAGTTGCCTGTAGGTAGGTAGGTATAGTGTCCGGTAGGTATAGGTGCCTTTAGGTAGGTAGGTATGTATAGGGGGCCTGTAGGTAGGTATTGAGGCCTGTAGGTAGGTAGGTAGGTATGTATAGGGGCCTTTAGGTAGGTAGGTAGGTAGGTATAGGGGCCTTTAGGTAGGTAGGTAGGTATAGGGGCCTTTAGGTAGGTATAGGGGCCTTTAGGTAGGTAGGTAGGTACGTATAGGGGGCCTTTAGGTAGGTATAGGGGGCCATTAGGTAGGTACAGGGGCCTGTAGGTAGGTAGGTATAGTGGCCTGTAGGTAGGTAGGTATAGCGGCCTGTAGGTAGGTAGGTAAGGATAGTGTCCGGTAGGTAGAACCCCCCCTCCCGTGCCTCCTCCGCTTACCGCCAACCCCCCCACGGCCCCCTCCGTTCCCCGTGCCTCCTCCGCTCACCCCTGCATAAGAATCTACTCACCTTTCCCGTGGAGCGCAGAGCGGCAGACCTCTTCGTTACTTCCCTGTTCCCTCTAGTGGCCGGACCGGCTCTTACTGATGATGTCATTGTAAGAGCCGGTCACTAGGGGGAGCCAGGAAGTCAGCGAGAGGTCTGCTGCTCTGCGCTCCGCTATGGATAGGTGAGTTGATACAGTATGCGGGCAGGCGAAGAGGCGCGGGGGGGTCGGAGGAGGACGAGTGCGAGCGGCGGATGCGCGGCGATGCAGCGTCGGGATTCGGCGGATTCGTGTAGTGGAAAATGGCGTCGGGATTCGAATCCATAAATCTCGAATATTTCCTAATATTCGAGGGATTCGTGGATTCGCAGGATTCGTCGTCCCACCCCTACTGATATCTTACACAGGTGGTCAGATGGCTATAGTACAGAAGGCTGAGACAGAGAGAAAAACGTAAAACAGGCTGAGGTCATATACTTAGATCAGATGGCTGAGGTAGAGACAAGGAGGAGACAGAATAAAAATATACAGTGGCTTGCAAAAGTATTTGGCCCCCTTGAAGTTTTCCACATTTTGTCACATTACTGCCACAAACATGAATCAATTTTATTGGAATTCCACATGAAAGACCAATACAAAGTGGTGTACACGTGAGAAGTGGAACGAAAATCATACATAATTCCAAACATTTTTTACAAATCAATAACTGCAAAGTCGGGTGTGTGTAATAATTCAGCCCCCTTTGGTCTGAGTGCAGTCAGTTGCCCATAGACATTGCCTGATGAGTGCTAATGACTAAATAGAGTGCACCTGTGTGTAATCTAATGTCAGTACAAATACAGCTGCTCTGTGACGACCTCAGAGGTTGTCTACGATAATATTGGGAGCAACAACACCATGAAGTCCAAAGAACACACCACACAGGTCAGGGATAAAGTTATTGAGAAATTTAAAGCAGGCTTAGGCTACAAAAAGATTTCCAAAGCCTTGAACATCCCACGGAGCACTGTTCAAACGATCATTCAGAAATGGAAGGAGTGAGGCACAACTGTAAACCTACCAAGACAAGGCCATCCACCTAAACTCACAGGCCAAACAAGGAGAGTGCTGATCAGAAATGCAGTCAAGAGGCCCATGGTGACTCTGGACGAACTGCAGAGATCTACAGCTCAGGTGGGGGAATCTGTCCATAGGACAACTATTAGTTATGCACTGCACAAAATTGGCCTTTATGGAAGAGTGGCAAGAAGAAAGCCATCGTTAACAGAAAAGCATAAGCAGTCCCGTTTGCAGTTTGCCACAAGCCATGTGAGGGACACAGCAAACATGTGGAAGAAGGTGCTCTGGTCAGATGAGACCAAAACAGAACTTTTGGCCAAAATGCAAAGCGCTATGTGTGGCGGAAAACTAACACTGCACATCACTCTGAACACACCATCCCCACTGTCAAATATGGTGGTGGCAGCATCATTCTCTGGGGGTGCTTCTCTTCAGCAGGGACAGGGAAGCTGGTCAGAGTTGATGGGAAGATGGATGGAGCCAAATACAGGGCAATCTTGGAAGAAAACCTCTTGGAGTCTGCAAAAGACTTGAGATTGGGGCGGAGGTTCACCTTCCAGCAGGACAACGGCCCTAAACATAAAGCCAGGGCAACAATGAAATGGTTTAAAACAAAACATATCCATGTGTTAGAATGGCCCAGTCAAAGTCTAGATCTAAATCCAATCGAAAATCGGTGGCAAGATCTAAAAACTGCTGTTCACAAACGATGTCCATCTAATCTGACCTAGCTGGAGCTGTTTTGCAAAGAAGAATGGGCAAGGATTTCAGTCTCTAGATGTACAAAGCTGGTAGAGACATACCGTGTTTCCCCTAAAGTAAGACATCCCCTGAGAATAAAACCTAGCAGGAATTTCAAGAATACTTGAAATGTAAGACATCCTCCGAATTTAAGCCCTAGCAGCATCCCACATGACACCACATGACACCAGCAAGTCACGCTCAATACAAAGCCTGGATACAGGAGAGCAGCAGTATAATGTGAGTTCTACACAGTCCTATATAAGTGTCAGATAATTTGTGTTTTTGTTGGAGCCAGCCCTCCTGATCTGTTGTGGTGATAAGCATCACCAGCACTTCACCTCTTCACCTCTTCCCAGGACACACACACACAGCTTATCCCATCATAGCTCTGGGAGACTGACAGTTCTCTGCCTGCAAGAAATAAACTCTTACCCACATGATCAGCAGAATCAATTTCTTGTAATTGAGAGCCAATGTCTGCAAACCACAAGCTCTGTGTATGTTGCACATGGCATACAGTATGTACATTTTGTATATGAAAAATACCAAAAATAAGACATCATCTGAAAATAAGCCCTAGCACATCTTTTAGAGCAAAAATGAATATAAGACAGTGGCCTCAATTCACAGAGCTTTATCAAACACTTTATCAAACGTTTGATAATTTTCCTCATGGGTAAAATCTAATTTTGAATTCACTATGGTGTTATAGATTTATTGATCATGTCATCGATAAAACATTTGCTAAATCTATAACACCTTAGTGAATTCAAAATTAGATTTTACCCATGAGGTAAATTATCAAACGTTTGATAAAGTGTTTGATAAAGCTCTGTGAATTGAGGCCATTGTCTTATTTTCGGGGAAACACGGTAGCCTAAAAAACTGGCAGCTGTAATTGCAGCAAAAGGTGGTTCTACAAAGTATTGACTCAGGGGGCTGAATAATTACGCACACCCCACTTTGCAGTTATTGATTTGTAAAAAATGTTTGGAATCAGGTATGATTTTCATTCCACCTCTCATGTGTACACCACTTTGTATTGGTCTTTCACATGGAATTCAAATAAAATTGATTCATGTTTGTGGCAGTAATGTGACAAAATGTGGAAAACTTCAAGGGGGCCGATTACTTTTGCAAGCCACTGTATATATATATATATATATATATATATATATGGTCTAATTAGAGTACATATACATCGACAGTGTCTGCATATAAATATAGCTCTGAAAACTAGCTGACTAGGCACAGTAGCAAGACAAGGTCCAGCGCTCAGCGAACTGATAGCTATAACGGACAGCGAGTAACTGAATGGCCAGGACATATATAGCAGAAATAGAGCACAGACCAAGCCCAACAGGAAAATCAGACCAATTTGTAACATCCCTGCAGCAAGTGTCAGCTGACCGCAGAAATCAGCTGACACCACCTCAGACACGCCTCCTTAACCTATAAAGGCAGCTCTGAGCTGCGCGCGTCCTCCTAGGAAGACTGCCAGAAACAACACGCTGACCAACATCTACAGGAGAGCCGGAGATGCGAACATACTGATTCATGTCTACAGGGGAGCCGGGGATGCGACTGACCAAAGAGGAAGAGGAAGCTTCCTCCAGCTGCTCCACACTATCAGAGCAGCCTCCAGAGACAACACCAGATAAGTTTGTTACATTAGCTTTATAATCCAGGAAATTGGGATTGAGCCGTGATTTCCTCCACTTCTGCTCAGCGGTTTGTGTCCCTTTCTTGAGGCTGTGTGTGTGGGTGGTGTGCCAGGGTTGGGGGGGGGGTTATTGGGGCGGAAGGTTAGGTTCAGGTTCATCTAAGGGTGAGGAGAGGGCCATATATTGTGCTGAGGGAGAGGAGGGGGCCAGCTAGTATGATTGGGTTCAGATTGCGCAGATCCCTTTGCCATCAACCAGGCTGAGTCGGGGGGGGGGGGGGGGGGGTAGGTGCCAGAGGTTGATTGGGAGAGGGTGAAGGTGGGAGGTGGTGGTCAGAGAGAGGGAATGGTGCAATGTCCAGGTTGGTAAGGGTGGTGGATTTGGAGTTGAGGAAGTCGAGGGTGTGACCAGCAGAGTGGGTGGGGGAGTTTGCGTGCTGGGAGAGGCCAAGGGAGTTGGTGAGGGAAAGTAGCTGAGTGGTGGCAGGTGTGTTGGGCGCATCTGTAGGAATATTGAAGTCCCCGAGGATGATGGTAGGGAGGTCTGATGACAGAATGTGGGGTAGCCAGGAGGCTAGGTTGCCAAGGAAGAGAGATGTGGGGCTTGATGGGGTGCGGTATAGGACAGCAATGATGGCTGGAAAGGGATGGTAAAGGCAGATCACATGGGCCTCAAAGAATGAGAAGTGCAGAGAGGGGGGAGGTGTAAGAACCCGAAAGGTGCATGATGGGGAGAGTAGCAAGCCCACCCCTCCTCCAGTCCTGTTGTCAGGTCTGGAGGTGTGACTGAGGTGTAGGCCCCCATAGGAGAGGGCTGCAGCAGCAGTAGTCAGAGGGTGTGACTCAGGTTTTCTGCACCAGTAGCATACCTCCCAATTTTTTGAGATGAAAAAGAGGGACACTTAAGCCACGCCCCTGCCACACCCCTGACCACGCCCTGTCACAACCCTAGTCATGCATACCATAAAGATTTCATAAGAAAAATATCTTGTTTTATAATTCAAACCCCACTGGTCCTTTCTATCCTGGTTCATTTTCCTTCATATTAACATTTTAAAATAAGTAATGTATCAATTTGAAGGATGGGAATAAAGTTTAGAGTCAAACACATTTTTTTATTAGAGAAATATATATATTTACATAGAAAGAGGGACACAGTCCTGAAAGAGGGACAAGTGAGGAGGAAAGAGGGACAGGGGTCCAAAAGAGGGACAGTTGGGAGCTATGCAGTAGGTTCTGGAGCTTTTCTGGACCAGTTCAGACAATCATGGACCATATAATCTTGGAGAGATCCTGAAATCAGAATCAATTTCAGAATCAGAATCAATTTATTTTTGCCAAGTAAGTTTGCACCTACAAGGAATTTGTCTTGACAGTTGCTTAACAAACACAAACAAAAACAATACAAGGACAGACAGTGTGTATATTACAAGTCAAGGACATTATAAGTATAGTGGCAGTAAGCAATGTGAGAATTGTTCATTTTCAGTTCTGTGCTGATTACTTTCCAGTCCTAGCAGCTCTAGCGTGGTTTAGCATTAAGGATGGCTACCGCTTGAGGAAAAAAAGCTGCTCCTGCGTCTAGAGGTTTTGGTAGCGATTGACCGGAATCTTACTCCTGAAGGCAGTGGCGTAGCTAAGGAGCTGTGGGCCCTGATGCATGTTTTACAATGGGGCCCCCCCAAGCACTCTATACATAACAATTGATACGACGCACCAAAACCTGCCAAAGGCAACTACAGTGTCAGAGGTGCAAGAAGGGGATGGGGAACAGGCTGTTAATGAGTACCACTATTCAAAGTATCTATAGAAGTGATAATTATGAGCACAGGATCAATAGAGAGCTAATTCTGTAGTTGAGGCAGGGTCCTTCGGGGCCCCTCTGGCCCAAGGGCCCCGATGCGGTCGCTACCTCTGCAACCCCTATTGCTACGCCCCTGCCTGAAGGCATGCGCTGGAGGATGGAGTGAGCTGGGTGAGAGGGGTCAGAGGCAATTTTGGTCGCTCTCTTTCTGCACCTGCTAGTGTAAAGATCCTACAGGGAAGGTAAGCTACAGCCAATTATCCTTTCTGCTGATCGGATGATGCGCTGCAGCCTCCCCTTTTCTAATGCTGAGCAGGAGCCGAACCATTCAGTCATATATGATGTTATGGTGGATTCTATGATTGCAGTGTAGAACTGCACCATTAGATTTTGAGGTAGGCCAAACTTTTTCAGCTGCCGTAGATGGTACATTGGGCAGGATACAACGTTCAGTGAGATTAGGGCAGTGAGGGCTAACCTTGGCGCTCCTGCTGTGGTGTAACTACGATGCCCATGAGGCATTGCAATACTCTGACAGCTCTAAGCATAACTTGGGGAGGCAGAGGCATGATGGGATTTGTAGTTGTGTCACAGCTGGAGTGCCAAGGTTAGCCATCACTGGATTAAGGTGTGTCTGCACAGGGCACAGTCAGGCGTGTCTGGTGTAAGTGGCCGCACTCATGTCAGTCAATCTGCAGAACCTTTGCATGTATCCCCCAGGGGCCGCCTAAAATGTTACACAGGAAGCGGTTGTTGCAATGGGTTTATGTTATGCGGTCAGACTGTTTTGAGTAAATGTTGCCGGACCAAGTTCCTTTTTTCTTTATTTTAGCAAGAACCACAAAGTTCTTGCTGTGCTTATGTTGGAACCTTAGCCTGCAACAGCCACCAAAAACACGCACAAAACTTAGCTAATTGCGCTGCACAACGAGAGCCATTTGTAATTTTTCTATCCAAGGTGAGATGTGTCAGGTTTCTGGGACATTACAGACAATGCTTATTCCTCCAGTATTAATCATTTGTCTATGTGTGTGTCTCCTTCTATGCAGTTGTCTATTTCTGAATGTTCTCTTTCCTCTCTCTATTAATAGACCGAGCGTGCATCTATATGAGTAGCGGAAATATACTTTCTGCTAGATTATGTGGAAGTCGCCCCCCCCCCCCCTCCCCTTAACAGCTTGTCCTACATCTGACACTTACAGCGTGAACATGAAAAAGGTGTGAACAGGGTCACCAGGCACCTGTGGTAATGACATGTACGATATTTAAAAAGTTAACTTCAACATCTTTCTTATATAAAAACAAGTTAAAGAAGGACTCCACTCCTATAAAATCTCTTATACATACGTATTTCTCATACATACCTCTAATCATACGTTTTTCTTACCTTCCTCTGATAAGGTACACTTTAAAGGACACCAGGGTGCATATGCAATTAGCCTTCCCCTCTTTTCTTAGATCATTTTTCATCTTCTGTTTAAAATAACTTTTCAGGACTTGAAAAGGTACCAAAAAGTTGGTGAAAAAGTACTATCAAACTTATTTTGAGTATTTTCTTGCTTGCTGGTGATTTAAAGGGCATTTTATTGCCAAGTTTGAAAATATCACTTAGGAGAAAACTCAGGAGAAAAGGTTAAGAGTCAGTTCTCATTTGTAACTGCAAAACGTTAGCGATTAGCGCTAGCGTTTTGCGCTGGTGATTTTACAGCGATTAACGCGGTAAAAGCACTGCACGCTCTCGTGATTTTTCAAGCGATTGCGATTATCGCTTTTTTAGCTTTGTAATCACGATTGCTCTAAAATTGCGAGAAAATGCTGCATGTAGTGCGTTTAGTGATCACCACTAATTGCAAATCGCCAGTGAGATCACTGCCATATACTTAATATTGCACTAGTGCTTTAAAAAGCGCTAGCGATTGCCAGCGATTCTGAGATTAGCGGTAATCGCCTGCTGATCACCCCAGTGTGAATGGACCCCAATTGCATATTGGTCCAGTGCCCATGTGCAATTCACTTTTTCTCCTGAATTTTCTCCTAGGTGGTATTTTTATATAGTGTCATGTCTTTTAATCCACCAAAAAGGAAGAAAATACTCTAAATAATGTTCATTGTGCTTTCTCACCAACTTTTAGGTACTTTTTCCAGTGCTGGGCCAAAATTACGCATTAGCGTAATTACGCATCGTAATTCACTATAAATGCACCGTAAGCGTTACGTGTAAGGTTACGGTATTACACGTAATTAATTACGCGTAGACTGTAGGTTACGTTATTACGCGTAACAAATTACGCGTAAGACAGTAAACTCCTATTGAAATTACACAGTCTGCCGTAATCGCGTAATATTACACTCCCGTATAATATAAAAAAGCCGCCGACTTTAAGGGTTAATAGCAAAGCCCCCTTAAGTGCTAAGAGCCTCAAATTTGGAGAATATATTAAGGTGATCAGAAGGAATAAGAGGAAAAAATTTTTTTTTCAAAAAGACCTTATAGTTTTTGAGAAAATCGATGTTAAAGTTTCAAAGGAAAAATATATACATTTAAAAACCAGCCGACTTTAATGGTTAATAGCAAAGCCTGCTTAAAATTTAGGAACACCAAATTCCCAGGGTATATTAAGGGGATCAGTGGGAATAAGAGGAAATTTTTTTTTTTCAAAAAGACCTTATAGTTTTTGAGAAAATCGATTTTTAAGTTTCAAGGGCAAAAATGTCTTTTAAATGCGGAAAATGTCAGTTTTTTTTGCACAGGTAACAATAGTGTATTATTTTCATAGATTCCGCCAAGTGGGAAGAGTTTTACTTACTTCGTTCTGAGTGTGGGAAATATTTAAAAAAAATGACGTGGGGTCCCCCCTCCCAGACCTCTTTAACCCCTTGTCCCCCATGCAGGCTGGGATAGCCAGAATGCGGAGCACCGGCCGCATGGGGCTCCGCACCCTGACTATACCAGCCCGCATGGTCCATGGATTGGGAGGTCTCGGAAGGGGAGGGGCAGCCACGCTTTCCCCTCCCCCTCCGAGCCTCTTGTCCAATCCAAGGACAAGGGGCTCTTCTCCACCTCCGATGGGCGGTGGAGGTGGAGGCCGCGATTTCCTGGGGGGGGGGGGGGGGGGTTCATGGTGGCATCTGGGAGTCCCCTTTAAAAAGGGGTCCCCCAGATGCCCACCCCCCCTCCCAGGAGAAATGAGAATAGGGGTACTTGTACCTCTTACCCATTTCCTTTAAGAGTTAAAAGTAAATAAACACACAAACACTTAGAAAAAGTATTTTAATTGAACAAAAAACATAACCACGAAAAAAGTCCTTTAATATTCTTAATTAACCATTAATACTTACCTGTCCCTTTAAATAAATGATCCCTCGCAATAGCCTCGGAAATGTTCTATCAGTTACAATGTAACAAAGTTATTACAATGTAACAACTTTGTTACATTGTAACTACGCCGCACCCGACATCACTCGCCGCTCAGCCGCCGCATACACTTATGCGTCCTTGCAGGATGCTAAGTCCCCGCCGGCTCCCGCTGTCCACCCCGCCCACATCTGTCACCCACATGTCACCCACATGTGGGTGACATGTGGGTGACATGTGGGAGAGGCGGGGAGGGCAGCGGGAGCCGGCGGGGATTTAGCGTCCTGCACGGACCCGACAGAGCTCTGAGCTATATAGCTCAGAGCTCTCTAAGCATCTTTGAATTTGGGCTCCAAGGAGCCCCATTGGTCCTTAGCAGACCAATGGGGTTCCTTCAAATCAGAAGGAACCCCATTGGTCTGCTAAGGACCAATGGGGCTCCTTGGAGCCCAAATTCAAAGATGCTTAGAGAGCTCTGAGCTATATAGCTCAGAGTTCTGTCGGGTCCGTGCAGGACGCTAAGTCCCCGCCGGCTCCCGCTGGGGTTAAAGAGGTCTGGGAGGGGGGACCCCACGTCGTTTTTTTTTATATTTCCCACACTCATAACGAAGTAAGTAAAACTCTTCCCACTTGGGGGAATCTATGAAAATAATACACTATTGTTACCTGTGCAAAAAAACTGACATTTTTCGCATTTAAAAGACATTTTTGCCCTTGAACCTTAAAAATCGATTTTCTCAAAAACTATAAGGTCTTTTTGAAAAAAAAATTTTTCCTCTTATTCCCACTGATCCCCTTAATATACTCTGGGAATTTGGTGTTCCTAAATTTTAAGCAGGCTTTGCTATTAACCGTTAAAGTCGGCGGGTTTTTAAATGTATATATTTTTCCTTTGAAACTTTAACATCGATTTTCTCAAAAACTATAAGGTCTTTTTGAAAAAATTTTTTTCCTCTTATTCCTTCTGATCTTCTTAATATATTCTCCAAATTTGAGGCTCTCAGCAATTAAGGGGGCTTTGCTATTAACCCTTAAAGTCGGCGGCTACCTAACAACAACGTCAACTTTTCCGCTTGGGAGCATTGCCTTATGCATTAATTGCTAGTAGGAAATTATGCGTAAGGCAATAACGTAACAACCTGCATTACGGTATTCTTACGCGTAATTGCGTAAGGGCCATGCGTAATTACAGACATGAACCGTAGATAAATGTCTACGCCGTAAGCGTAATTCCGTAATGCGTAATAGCGTAAAATTACGCGTAATGATCCGTAAGCGTAGTTTTTTCCATTACGCCCAGCACTAACTTTTTCAATTATAAAATGTTTAAAAGTCGTTTTAAAGAGCATATGAAAATTATTTCCTAGGAGTTAACTCAGGAGAAAACGGCAATTGCATATGGGCCCAGAAATGAGAGGCATATGGAGGCTGCCATATCTATTTCCTTGTTAACAATACCAGTCCTGTTTAGTCTGGCATTTATGCACACATAACTTAACACATTTGTCCCCCCCCAACTATGTATCAATGTTTACATATATTATTCGACCGAGAACGGACGGAGCTGATCTCCTGTATGCCTGTATGCAGTTTCATTTATTTTGGGTGATACCAATTATAATTGTGTCATCGTTGAACTTCAGAATCTTTATAGATTGATCTGTGGAGGTGGAATCATTGTGTAACGGGTATGGTGCAGGGGGAGGGAACACGCCCCCGAGGAACTCTTGTGGTGAATGTGAGAAGATTTTGATACATGCTAATCCCTGCCTAAGTTGTTGTCTCCTAATGGACAGAAAATAGGTTATCCACATGCATTTTGGGTCAGGTACAGCCAACTGGGAGAGCTTGCTAAGCTTAAATCCATAAATTAGATCCTGGCATAGGTTTCTGGGGACTTCGGGTGCTACAGGATATACTGAAGGGCCATGTTGACGGCATCTTCTTCTATAGACTAGCATGTACAGTCCTGGCCAAAAGTTTTGAGACTGTCAAAAATATTAGTTTTCACAAAGTTTGTTGCTAAACTGCTTTTAGATCTTTGTTTCAGTTGTTTATGTGATGTACTGAAATATAATTTTAAGCACTTCATACATTTCAAAGGCTTTTATTGACAATTACATGAGATTTATGCAAAGAGTCAGTATATGCAGTGTTGGCCCTTCTTTTTCAGGACCTCTGCAATTCAAATGGGCATGCTCTCAATCAACTTCTGGGTCAAATCCTGACTGATAGCAACCCATTCTTTCATAATCACTTCTTTGAGTTTCTCAGAATTAGTTGGTTTTTGTTTGTCCACCCACCTCTGGGTGGACAAACAAGTGACCACAAGTTCTTAAAGGAATACTATCGATTCACATATTTTTTTCAATTGACACAGGAATTGTTTGGGAAGTGCTGCTAAGTACTGGTGTATACATTTTAGTAGCAACTTCTTTGTTTACTGTTAGCAAAATACTTTCAAAGTTTACTGATGCCAAAACTGATGGCTGACTGAGCCATGAGGAGAGGGGAAATTCCCCTCACACTTGATCAGTTAACTCTATGGCTATCATTCATAAAGCATTTCCGCATGCGGAAATGCTTAATACCGCTGACTTTACCGAACACTCAGCAAAATCCCCATTCATAAAGGCTCTTTCCGCATGAAAAGCTGACATTCCCGTGCAGAGCGATACATTTCCGCCTTGTGCGGAGTTTTTCTAGATTAATCTAGAAAAAGTAACAAACACATCCATTCATAAAGATTAGAGCAAGCGGTATGCGGAAGGAAAATACCGCTTGCTCGACAGTAGCGATAGACGGGCGGATTAAGTGTAAATGAATGGGACGGACCTCCCAAGCAGCATCAGACAGAGGAGTGCACGGAGGGAATCGGGCAGCTTTTATGTTTCCGCATGTCTTCCGCCACGCTACCGCCACGCTACCGCCAGCTTCCTCCAGAAAACCTCCGCACTTGTATCGCAACAGGCAACTTCTTTATGAATGACCACCCAGAAGTCTTAAGCACCGGTTGCGGAGAAGAACGGTGTTTTCCCGCACTACCGACAGGTTCTTTATGAATGATAGCCTTTGTGTAGCTCTGTGTGTAACAGAGAGAGAGAGCTCCCAACAGCTGCAAATCCTGTGTCCTGTGTTTCTGACTGAAGTGTCTGAAGAGAGCAAAGGAAATGTAACTAATTCTCACAGCATTTAATACTGTTTTTGCTTTCAGAGTTTAATATGTTTGATATTTGCTTTCTGTAGTCTACTTCAATGCACAGCCAGAGTTGCATATCAGACACCCCTTCTGCAATTGATTTGTCCCAATATAGCTAAATCCTACCCTCAATAAATTACAGTTTTTCATAAAAATCAATAATAACATGCGCTAGTTTAAGAGCAAAAAACGTTTCACTATTTATCAGGGACGGATCTAGGGGGGGGGGGGGGCGAGCGGGTCTCTTGCCCCAGGCGCAGTTTGTTGAATTCTTAAAAAGGCGCCAAAACTGGATAGGGAAAGGCAGTTTAGGCGCCAAAACCTGACCTTTAGGCACCAAAACCTGACAGTTAAGCGCCAAAACTGGATGAGGAATGGCAGTTTAGGCGCCAAAACCTGACCTTTAGTCACCAAAACTGGATGGGAATGGCAGTTTAGGCGCCAAAACCTGACCTTGCCCCAGGCGCAATTTGGTCTAGGTCCGTCCCTGCTATTTATTCAAGGTTAAAAAAGCCTTAAAATCTTAAAACACGGTGCACCAGAGTTCCTATTATGCAAACAAGCCACCCTCTCATACACACACATACAATAGAAGGGTCCTTCTATCTAATCAGCTTCCCCCAATAGTAGCCACTTCCTACAAAATGTTCATTCCCAATTTTCCTTTGGGAATGAACATTTTGTAGGAAGTGGCTACTATTGGGGGAAGCTGATTAGATAGAAGGGCCCTTAATAGGTACTCTGGTGCACCGTGTTTTAAGATTTTAAGGCTTTTTTAACCTTGAATAAATAGTGAAACGTTTTTTGCTCTTAAACTAGCGCATGTTATTATTAATTTTTATGATTTACAATTTACAAATTTGAGGGTGGAGGGATTCCCTCATATAACGTGCAGCTTAGGAGGTTGATTACCTAGCGCTAATTGTGACAGACATTAAATTACGGTTTTTGCCTCTGATATTTAACATGAAAAGTAGGAAAATGTTTACACAGCTACTTAGACATTATTTGCACACTGTCATTTTAGAACACCTGGGTATCGATAGTATTCCTTTAATGGGATTAAGATCTGGGGAGTTTCCAGGCCATGGACCCAAAATTTCAATGTTTTGGTCCCCGAGCCACTTAGTTATCACTTTTGCCTTATGACACGGTGCTCCATTGTGCTGAAAATGCATTGTTCTTCACCAAACTGTTGGTGGATTGTTGGAAGAAGTTGCTGTTGGAGGGTGTTTTGGTACCATTCTTTATTCATGGCTGTGTTTTTTGGCAGAATTGTGAGCCCACTCCCTTGGATGAGAAGCAACCCCACACATGAATGGTCTCGGGATGCTTTACTGCTGGCATGACAGGACTGATGGTAGCGCTCACCTTTTCTTCTCCTGACAGGCCTTTTTCCAGATGCCCCATACAATCGGAAAGGGGCTTCATCGGAGAATATGACTTTTCCCCAGTCCTCAGCAGTCCATTCACCATACTTTCTGCAGAAGATCAATCTGTCCCTGATGTTTTTTGGGAGAGAAGTGGCTTCTTTGCTGCCCTTCTTGACACCAGGCCAGCTTCCAAAAGTCTTCACCTCACTGTGCATGCAGATGCGCTCACACCTGCCTGCTGCCATTCCTGAGCAACCTCTGCACTGGTTGCACTCCAATCCCACAGCTGAATCCTCCTTAAGAGATGATCCTGGCGCTTGCTGGACTTTCTTGGACACCCTGAAGCCTTCTTAACAAGAATTGAACCTCTTTCCTTGAAATTCTTGATGATCCTATAAATTGTTGATTTAGGTGCAATCTTAGTAGCCACAATATCCTTGCCTGTGAAGCCATTTTTATGCAATGCAATGATGGCTGCATGCATTTCTTTGCTGATCACCATGGCTAACAATGGAAGATCAATGATTTCATGCATCACCCTCCTTTTAACATGACTAGTCTGCCATTCCAACCCAATCAGCCTGACATAATGATCTCCAGCCTTGTGCTCTCTCAACATTCTCACCTGAGTTGACAAGACGATTACTGAAATGATCTCAGCAGGTCCTTTAATGACAGCAATGAAATGCAGTGGAAAGTTTTTTTTGGGATAAGTTAATTTTCATGGCAAAGAAGGACTGTGCAATTCATCTGAACACTCTTCATAACATTCTGGAGTATATCTGTATATGCAAATTGCTATAAAAAAATTTAAGTACCAACTTTTCTAATTTCCAATATTTTTGACAGTCTCAAAACTTTTGGCCAGGATTGTAAACTGCAGGTGGGCTCAACAGGAAGTCTGTGATGGATTTGAGAAAAGCAAGTATACACTGAGTGAGTGGGCCAAAAATTAGAGACACCCATTATTAGAAAATAAACCAGTCCAGCACTGACGTAGAGCGATGTAACAATGCAGAGTTGCTTATATAAGGAATGCTCAGCTTCGGACAACTTAGTTGTCACAGAAGTTAATGTCAAAATGGGTAAGACGAAAGATTTAAGTGACTTTGAACAAGGGGTGATTGTTGGTGCAAGAAGAGCTGGTGCCAGCATCTCTGACATAATGACTCTCTAGGATTTTCTTGCTCAGCAGCATCTCGGTTGTTTAGAGATTGGCAGTTGGGAAAAAAAAACTTCAAGTGATAAGCACTATTCTGGTTGCAAAAGGCTGGTGAACGAGAGAGGTGAAAGGCGAGTAGCACATAAGGGGGTTGATTCACTATAACAAATAGTGTGCCTTATCAGAGTTAACACGCCTTATTAGATTGAGCATGCCTTATCAGAGTTAACATGCCTTATCAGAGTAGCATAGCGGGCACTACAAACTTATGCCTGCTAATTGGTAATGATGAGAGCTCCACTCGTCCTGCCCTGAGCCCCTGGGGTCTAATCACTTTAAAGGACATTATCCCCGCACTTTGCCCAATAGGCTGCCTGTCAAGTTTCCTGTCAAGTGACAGGCAGCCCATTGGGCCAATCAAAGTGCAGGGTGCCCTTTAAAGTGATTGAACCCGCAGGGGCTCAGGGCAGGACGAGTGGAGCTCTGGTCATTGCCAATTAGAAGACATAAGTTCGTAGCATTCGTTATGCTACTCTTATAAGGCATGTTAACTCTGATAAGGTATGTTATCTCTGATAAGGCACGTTTTTTGTTATAGTGAATCAACCCCATAGTCCGCAGCAACAGAAGGGAAACAACAAGAAAAATACAGCTGAATTCAATGTAGGTGCATCACAAAGTACGGTATATTCTTCCCAATGCACAACAAGATGGACTTTGCAAATTATGGGCTTTAGCAGCAGGAGACCATCAAGACTGCTTTTGGCATCACAGGAAAAAAAACGCCTGTTGTGGGCCCTTGCCACCGTGCTTGATTGGTCTCAAATTGGTTTGAGGAACATCAATCAGAGTTTAGCATGTTCTAAGGCCAATTCAGTCTTCTGATCTCAGTCCTATTGAGCATTTGTGGGACGAAGTCAAAAGATCACTTCAAAGCTTGAAAACGCCACCATCCAATCTGACTCAACTTAGAGCTGCCATTATGTCCACATGGCCTTTTACTCCTTAAGAATCTTTATTAAGCTTCTTATTAAAAGGTTACAGCATCATTAAAATCCATATGTGGGTATCTGTAAGATGATGCACAGGCGTTTCGCGCTGTCCTCGGTCCTTTCTCAAATCATGACAAACCCAGACCCCGTCTGTCATGATTTGAGAAAGGACCGAGGACGGCCCGAAACCCCTGTGCGTCATCTTACAGATACCCACATATGTATTTTAATGATGCTGTAAGCTTTTAATAAGAAGCATAATAAAGATTTGTAGATGGTGCGAATCTTAAGGAGTAATCTACATTGTTTTGTGACTCCAAAGACGATTCCAGGACATCTACCAACCATCGGTGCAGTGACAATTGTGCAATACATTATGTCAACATGGCCAACATTCCTCAGCAACGGTATCAGCATCTTCTTGTTGAGTCCATGCCAAGAAGAATATCGGTTATGATCAGAGCTAAAGGTGGACCAACTCGTTATTAGAGGGTGTCTCTAATTTTTTGGCCACCCGGTATAAGCCTTCGCAACCACCAACATTCAAGTGACCAGGGGCGTAACAATGGACCCTGCAAGGGATGCAGCCGCAGGGGGGCCTGAAGCCTGAGACACTGACAACTAAGGGCAAGGAGAGAAAAAAATGATATGGTCTCGACACAATTGTTGAAATGACTGCATCTTCTCAGCCATTGATAAGGAATCATACAAATTTTGTAGACAGTCCCTATTCAGTGTTCAGCAGGCTCTTGTGTACTGTGCCCAGCGCCCAGCCTCTCTACCCCTCCCCAGGTGCTCTGTACTGTAGTGATGCTGGAGAAGTCTGCAGACCCAGTTCTGCTCCACCAGACAGAGATGGACAGAATGAGTGTAATAAGCTGAGGCTGGGAACACACTCGTCTGTTGGTTTTCTGTATACCGTTTGTGTCTGTAAGTGTGAAAACATGCACGTTTTATCACAGAAGCTAATGTAATTGATAAAGAAAATGCCTGCAGTGCTTCACTGCTGTCTTTTTTTACTTGCATGTGGAAAACATTCTCATTTCATGATAAGTTTATCATTTCATACATGACACAAACTTCACAATGTATTGTCAAGGGAGATAACAGCAGCTGTGATAGTGATTTCAGTGTTAAAGTCCTAGAAATGGCACACAGAAACGTGTATAGCTTGCTCGCAGTGCTCAGGTGTACCTATAAAGCGAGAACACAGATCTGGAACACATCCACCAACAGATGATGGTAAACCAGCTGCACACACTATACACAAATATAGAATTGCATCCTCAATGACAGGGTAACTTTCACAGCGGAAGTAAGTTGAAGAGAGGGAGGAACTGAGACACTGCAAGATACAAGAACAAGGAGAACAAAAATTACTTCAAGGAAGAGGAAGGCAGCAAGTGCAATGATGTAAAACAGACTAGAGACTGCAGAAAGCAGAGAGAGCAAGAGACAGCAAGGGACAGACCTAGACAGGGAGGCTGATGAGACCAAGAACTATATGAAAAGAGTAATCAGGGAATAGAAGGCTCAGGCAGATGCTCACTGGAGAGCTGCTCTAAGAGATGGCATAGTGGCTCCACAGTGTTGATAAAAGTTAGTAAAGCAATGATGAGTGGAGACAGATTGCGGAGGTGAGGCAGTTGTTCCCTTTATTTCAGCACAGAAGGGAGTTGATAGAAAGTGCAGAGGGTGGTTGGTTGTGGGGCTGCTATACAGGAGGGCTGAGAGCAGTGAACAGGGACAGTCAGTGACACAAGTAGGAGGGAGACCTAGAGAGCAGCGATGGAAGGGGGGCAAGTGAAACAAGGCTCTCTCTACTTCCAGCATCAGCAGCGTTTCGGAAAGGTGAGTGCAACAAAATATTTGAAGATCTTTCTGTATGACCAGCTGTTTGTCTGCTGCACAAGTGTCATTACTAGAGATGGTCATTAAGATGCAAATAAATAAGGGCCAGTTCATTTGAACGTTAAACCAGCGTTAATTGTGTTGCTTGGGGTTTGTTTTTCAATCACTCTTTAAACATTGGTACCTTTTTTTCCCCCATCATTTGTGCAAACGTTGCACTCGATCCCATCATCTCCCAACGTCTCGTTCCATGGTCAGGATTGGCTAAGTACAGCGCTTCCGTGTCCCCCTACGGGGTCAAAACACGACACATCGGTTAAACTTAAACACCTGTGTAAACCAGCTCTTAGAGCCTTTTACACTTAATGCGTTTTGATGCGTTGCGTTTTAATGCGTTTTTTTCCTCCTCCATAGCAGTGCATTGCGAAAAAACTTCAGGCAGGGGTCACATATGTCTTTCAGTTTCTACACTTTTTAGAAAACTGAAAGACAAATGTGACCTCTACCTTACAACAGCTAATGTAATTTATAGAGAAAACTGACAAATTGCGCAAGATGTCAGTTTTTTTTCTGCAAGCGAAATCTGCATTCAAGTGTGACCTAGCTCATTGATTAACATGAGTTCTCAGTTGAAAACAGTTTTTCTGTGCAGAAAACACGTACGAAAGCTGACAAGTGTGACCCCTGCCTCCGTGTTTCGTTAAATAGTGTGAAAGAGGCCATAGGAAACCATGGACACTGGACTGCACATCAGTTGTCCTTTCAGTTACAACTGACAGCAACGGATAAAGTATAAAAGCACGCTGAGGATACTTTTACACTATATCAGTTGCTCTCATAACTGAAAGGACAATGGATTTCAAAGTAACGTCCATGTTTTCCTATGGCTTAGTTCCCACTTTACGCAAAACTCTGACCAAGTATTGAACTTTAGCCCAATCAGTAGCTGATACCCCCTTTAACATGAGAAATCTATTCCTTTTCACAAACAGACCATCAGGGGACTGATATTGTGATGAACCCCCTCCCACAAGAAATTCTGAGGACCATGGTACTCCTGTCTGTGAACCTTGTTGCATTGTGGGAAATAGCTGTTTAAGGCTGTTTCCAACTGACAAAAAAGCATGCAGCAGCTACATCACCTGCCAACAGTAAAAATGTCACCATGTAATAAATGTCAGAATGTAAATCAGGGATTTAAAAGATTTTACAATGGGCAAATAGTGACTAAATCATTTATACATAATTATTGTAAAAATGAAGCACTTTTTTATTACATTATTTTCACTGGAGTTCCTCTTTAAAGCTTTTTTCCAATGCTCTGTAATAGAAAGTTAAAACGCCTCTGTTTTGTCAGCGTGTAGGGTAAAAGAAGCCTAAAGGTGGCCACACACCATACAATTAAAAGGTCCAATTTTACACCAATTCAATAAATATGATTGGTTGTCCCAAAAAAATCGAAAGCCTTTATTTGTTTTCAGACCAATTTTTTTTAAAATGGGGGGTTCTGGTGGACTTACCTCCCCATAGATGACACAACAATAATGTATCTTTAAAACTTATTCAACATTTATTTCATACTCCAATAACATCTGCAACGCATTTCGCAGGTCTGTCGTCCACTTCCTCAGGCAAAGTAAAAGCTGAATGAGTGTCAGGACGGGTATAGCGCCTTTGTGATGGAGATGTGTTTAGGGTTTTTTGTGTGTATGTGTCAGTAGGAATTCATTAGTACTCCACTATGAGATTTTTAATTATGCCCATGCCATAGCATATATTATTGTGTTAAAAGCTTGTGTACATGATAAAATCAATCAGTTTTGAATTGCAATCAGGAGTCAGTGAAAAGCTTGGCACTATTCATTCATTTATTGCGGATAAAGTGCAAGTGCATGATACAAATCAAACAGTGGTGCAACGTATATGCAGCACATATCGTCCTGGCGGTGGTATTGCAGGAGCGTGACAGTGGGGGCCGGGTGGTGCACAGCCTGACGACCGTTTCGCTGTGAACTTAGCTTCATCTGAAGCTGAATGTGCACCCCGCCACCACTTAGCATCCTGGTATTCTGAATGCTTCAGCTACTTTTTACGCCACGTCTGGAAACATGTATGGGCACAGCACAACCGCAGTGAAAAGTGTATAGAATATGGGCTCCAAGCTCTAAGCCTTCCACACAAAGGGGGTGATGCACCAGAAAACAGGAAAAAAGGGCACTTATGGCTAATGGACAAAACGGGTAGCCATAAATTACTGTTCTCCTATGTTGCTGTCACTTACAGTAGGTAGTAGAAATCTGACTGACAGTAGTGACAGGTTTGGGGCTACTCCATCTCTTCATAGGGGATTCTCAGCAAGGCTTTTATTCTTTATAAAGATATTCCCTAAAAAGGATTTAAACAATTATGCTGCCCAGCTTCCCTGCTCGTTACACAGTTTTTTGGCAGTTGGACAGAGCAACTGCCATTCACTAAGTGCTTTTGAAAATAAATAAATCCCTGAGAATCCCCCATGAAGAGATGGACTAGTCCAAAACCTATTGCTTCTGTCAGATTTCCACTACCTACTGTAAGTGACAGCAACATAGGAGAAAAGTAATTTATGGCTCATTTTACTCTGAAAACAATGTACATCTTATTTGTTTATGTTTACACATATTTTGAATTTTAAAATTTTTAGCCATGGTGCCCCTTTAAGTATGATAATATAAGTGGTTCTTAGGTCCTTTTACACTATGTCAGTTGTAACTGAAAGGACAGCTGAGGTGCAGTCCAGTGTCCATGTTTCCCTATGGCCTATGACACTACACGCTGAAAAACAAGCTTTTTCACAATGCACTGCTGTGGAGAAAAAAAAATAATTAAAACGCAACGCAGTAACGCATTAAGTGTAAAAGGGCCCTTAGGAAAAAACGCTTTAGGCCAGGTGCACACGTGGCAGAAACGCTTGCGGAGCGGGAAACGCAGTGTTTTTACCGCTAATGGAAGTCTATGGGCCGCAGGAAAAAAAACGCATGTAAAAAACGCATATGCATTGTAGATGCGTTTTTACAGTAAGCATTCTGCAAACTCTGGCAGTGTTGCATAATATGCAGAATGGTTGCCAAAACGCACATAATGAAAGTCAATGGGAATGTAATGATATGCGTTTTCCATGCGTTTTTGCTTAAAAAGATTGTTTAGTGATGCGTTTTCTCTTCCTGCTGTCTTCCTAGCGAATGCATAAAACGCAATAGAAAAACGCATAGAAAACGCATATGTTTTTTCTATTAGCAAATCGCAAACGCGTAAAAACGCTTGCAAAACGCATCCAAAACGCAGACTCAAACGCACTATAAAACGCAACACAAACACACAAAAAAATGCACATGCCAAAAAAACGCTACATTTCATGCTATGTCATATGTGAACCCAGCCTCAAGAAATCAGTTGGAAATGATCTATTTATTCTACAGAAATTCTCATTGAGGAGAATACAGCATGTGATTCATTGGATCAGTCGACTCATTTGTAAGCCGCTGATTAACTGGTCATGATTATGTGATCATATCCCACTTGTGCTTCCTTTTTTCGCCCACTCATGGAGGAGAAGTGAGAAAACATCATATGACTGCTGCTAGACAAAAACTGAGGCCCTGTTCACAGTGTTCAATTGCATTGCAGAATAATTCTGCATGTCAACTCACTGCCCATACAACTCTACTGTATGGGCCTGCTCACAGTATAAAGCTGTAACTGATTGCGTTATTCTAACTCGCTGCATGCAGGCTTTGCTTTAAAGCCTATGTCCAGTCTCCATTGCAGTTCACACTCATTATAACTGGTGTGTGGTCCGGTGGAATCAAAGGACCTTTCAAAGGGAACAAAAAGCAAGACAGTATATTGTAGATTGAACAGAGGCGCCAAAAGGATAAAAACAGTATTTAAAATTGCTTGGGAGGCAGTGGTGGACTTACCTCCTTAAAGCAGACACAAAACTGTGTAATTCGACAAAGGCGCCAGGTGGCGCCAGGTGTGACTCTGACTTTTTGCTGTGTACTCCTATCTCCACTGCCTGATGAAGCGGGTTTAGACCTGCGAAACGCGTTGTATAGAAACCTTGGAGTGTACTAATAAATTTATTGATTGTCGAATTAAACAGTTTTGTGTCTGCTTTAAGGAGGTAAGTCCACCACTGCCTCCCAAGCAATTTTAAATATTTTAAATACTGTTTTTATCCTTTTGGCGCCTCTGTTCAATCTACAATATAGTACATATCCACCCTTGGTGGAGGGGGATACCCCTTTCTTTCCACGTCTACAGAGAGCGACTTTTTAATCCTGAGTGGGGACAGGTCAATTTCCTCACCTGCTTATACAGTGGTTGCCTGGAGGTAACCCTGGTTTGTGAGTATCTAATTTACTCTTTTTCATTATACCAATTGTCCTAACGTACTACACTATATTGGGCTCTCGGTTCCAGAGCCGGGACAAGGTCCTCCAGCACCCAAGGCTGAGACACCAAAATGCGCCCCTCCATTCCTGCCACCCCAGCCATCACACATTAATTGCTATTATACTAAGAGGCGCCACAGGGCCCACAACCTCCCCAACACCTTAATATCTAGTTATCTGGCTTGCAGTCACTGCTACGTATCCCCTTTTCTTATTTCTTTCTGTTTCAAACACAATTAGGAATGACAGCTGAATGAATTCTGCACCCCCTCCTACACTGCGCCCTGAGGCTGTAGCCTCTCCAGCCTATGCCTCGGCCCGGCCCTGCTCGGTTCTCCCTTTTTTATATAAAAAGCAAGACAGGGACACCTGGAGCCCCTAATAGTGAGTATATACTGTAAAAGCTAAGAGCAGCCAAATAGAAAAAGGAATTATACTCACTAGTGTAGGTTGCAAAAACTCGCAACCACAGTGTAAACGCCAGTGAGGAAAACACGTCCTTACTCTTGCAGGAGGTCGCACTCCAGAAAAAAACTTGGTCTGGGGGTACAGGACCCTGTGACATTAAAGGACCTCTGTCCTGAAAATCTTAAAATTTAAAATACATGTATACGTATACAAATAAGAAGTACCCTTTTTTCAGAGTAAAATGAGCCATAAATTACTTTTCTCCTGTGTTGCTGTCACTTACAGTAAGTAGTAGAAATCTGACATTGCCGACAGATTTTGGACTAATAAATACCATTAAAAAGTCACCGCAGATCGAGAGTGAATCCACCATTTCACAATCAATCGTATTTCACCAAAGTGGTCATTCAGTTCTTATATCCAAGTGGTAGACCGTCACCCAAAGGATTAGAGGGAGCTTACCAACTGCTGACAACCCTCGTTATAAGGTTGTATGTCTCACATTCAGTGGTAAAAGGGACCAGGAAACACCCAGGATCCAAGACTTCCAAAAATCCTTAAAGAGAACCCGAGGTGGGTTTGAAGAATGTTATCTGCATACAGAGGCTGGATCTGCCTATACAGCCCAGCCTCTGTTGCTATCCCAAACCCCCCTAAGGTCCCCCTGCACTCTGCAATCCCTCATAAATCACAGCCACGCTGCTGACAAACAGCTTGTCAGAGCTGGCTGTGTTTATCTCTATAGTGTCAGTCTGCTGCTCTCCACGCCTCCTGCAGAACTCCGGTCACCGCCTGCATCCCTTCCCTCCCTGCTGATTGGAGGGAAGGGATGGGGGCAGGGATCGGAGCTATGCAGGAGGCGGGGGAGCAGCCGAGACTGACACCACAGATGTAAACACAGCCTCACAGCATGGCTGTGATTTATGGGGGATTGCAGAGTGCAGGGGGACCTTAGGGGGGTTTGGGATAGCAACAGAGGCTGGGCTGTATAGGCAGATCCAGCCTCTGTATGCAGATAACATTCTTTAAACACACCTTGGGTTCTCTTTAAGTTAGTTCAGGCACATCATCCGGAAGATCAAGGCCTGGATTTCAAATCCAAAAGGTTCATTATCCTGCTTTGTAATAACCACTATTCTCCTGTGCAGTTCTGATCCAGTAGAGTCTACAAGTGAGTTTGATCTTGATTTCACGAGATAACAATTTGAACAAGCAGCTTTCCTTTTACCCAAAGCCTCTGGGCAGAGCTTTGTTTCGGCCTGTGTGTAGGAACACTCTGAGCTCTGAGATTTTGGACTAAGACTGTGGTTGAGGGAAAGCCCTCCGGGGCCTTTTTGGCCCAAAGGCCTCAGTGTGTTCTAAACCTCTGCAACCCCTAATGATGCAACAAGCAGCAGAGTACAGGATGAATTGCCAGCTGATTCACTGACAAGCCACAGAGCAGGGTGTTGCAATAGTCTAGAAAGGCAATGATGATGGTGTGCAGTAGCATTTTATTGGCTTTCTGAGTCAGGACAGAATGGATCAGTAAATATATATTTGGTTGGAGATTATAGGAAGTAATTAACTTGTTAAATGACCTTTATCATGAAAAATCGTAAAATGTAAGATACATGTGTACTTTTAAGGAGTCCATTTCTTCCAGAATAAAATGCACTATTAATTGCTTTTCTCTTACTAAAAAAAAATCTGATCTGACAGATTTTGGACTAGTCCATCTCCTCATCGGAGAGTCTCTGAATTTGCTTTTTTTATTTTTTTTTCTACAAAAGCACTCCCTGGAAAAGATCTACACAAAAGATGCTGGCCGCCCTTCCTATAAGTTTGCACACTGTTTTGACAATTGTACATGAGCAACTGCTTGTTCAGTAAATAAAGTACCCTGCAATTCCCCCATGAGGAGATTGACTACCCAAAAACCTGTCAGATCTGAATTTTACGACCCACTGTAAGTGACAGTGGCATAGTATAAAGGTCATTTATTGTGCATTTTATTCAGAGATGAATTCATATTTTATGCGTAGACATAACCATATAGTTTCCATTTTTCTTGATAGTGGTCCATTCATTTGAGGTTTGAATGAGAATTCAAATATTAATATTAAGGGGGTTACTTAGTGCAATTACTGAAATGGGGACATTGAACTCTTTGGCTCATTTTTTTGCTGTAGAAAGGAATAACGTCAATATTGTCCAAAAGCAATCACAGAAAGTGATGGGCTACTAACTCGAGAGATTTAGAAATTTGAAGTAGAACTGAGAATAATGGCGTATTGATTAAAGGATACCCAAAGTGACATGTGACATGATGAGATAGACGTGTGTATGTACAGTGCCTAGCACACAAATAACTAGGCTGTGTTCCTTTTTTTTCTTTCTCTGTCTGAAGAAGTTTAAAATTAGGTATGTAAGTGGCAGTTCCTGTCTGAGTCAGGACTGGGTCAGACTACAGTGATCACTGATAAGAAATTACAACTATAAAACACTTTCCTAGTAGAAAAATGGCTTATGAGAGCAGGAAAGAGCTAATAAGGGTCAATAGTTCATAGATTTTAGCTCTGGCATGCGTCAATGAATGTGTCATTGAGCAAAAACAATAAAACAGTAAAAACTTAAAAAGTAGATTTAAATATAGAATAAAACTGTGGAATTTCTTAAAAAGTCATTATTAGGAGAAGGAGGATAGATAAAATTGTTTATTTCATTACTTTATTTTCACCTCGCATGTCCTTTAAGGAAATTTATAGAATTATCAGTGTGTGCTCTTGCATAGCTTAAAGAGACTCTGTCGGAAATGATCTGTTAGTCTATCTGATGGGAAATTGCATGGTGTGTACCAGGCATAATACTTTTAGCCACAGACCCTGAACAAGCATGCAGATTAGATGTTTCTGTCAAAAGTCTGACAAGTTTAGCCGCATGCTTGTTTTAGGTGTGTGATTCAGACACAACTGATGTCAAGAATGATCAGCGGGACTACCAGGCTACGTACATTGTTTAAAAGGAAATAAATCTGGCAGCCTCTGTATCTCTCTCACTTCAGGTTCCCTTTAATTGAGATTTAGGAAACTATATATATAACTTTTATAAAATAAGTCTTTAATACCTTTGAAATAGAACTTCAGTTGTGAAATACCATATTTTTCGGACTATAAGACGCTCCTGACAATAAGACGCACCCAGGTTTAGAGGACAAAAAACAGGGGAAAAAATATATACTAAACCTGGTGCATCCATGGGGAAGGGGCATCTTGTGGATTATGCCCAGTTTTACCTCTTGTGTCTCCCTGTGTCCTCCTCTATCCCCCTGGTGTCATCCTGTGTCCCCTATGAGTCTGCCTCTGTCCTCCTTGTGTCCTCTATGCCCCTTTGTGTCCCCATGTGTCCTCCTGAGTCCCCATGTGCCCTCCTCTTGTCTCCCTGTGTCCTCCTCTGTCCTCCTTGTGTACGCCTCTATGCCCCTTTGTGTCCTCCTCTGTCCCCGTTGTTTCCCGCTCTAAGCCCCTTTGTACCCCCCTGTGTCTTCCTCTGCATGGGCACATTACAGGGAGTCCCCGACATTGCGGCGGGTTGGAGATTCATATTGGCAGGCATTCACGACTCAGGAACTCCCTGCATTTGGACTATAAGACGCAGTGACTTCCCCCTCCCCCTTTTTGAGGTTGAAAAAGTGAGTCTTATAGTCCCAAAGTACAGTATGAGTCATCTCTAATTTGTACAACCAGGGCTTTTTTATGAACAGTATTTAGTAATGTCAAGAATTAATATTTGTTTTTCTCTATTCCCACTTGTATAATTCTTCTGTATAATTCTTCTGTCTCATTAAGAAAAATAAGGGCATTTCTTTGCATTCTTGAAATTATTTATTTTCAGTTGTTTGATTTTTAATTAAATTAACATAGTTCTTTTAATAGCCTTTACTTAATTCCGGTAAGATTAGTCGGATTCGTTTTTTGCAGGCTCTGCATCTGTGGGTAGGAACTATTCACTCCGACCTCAACACACCTTATATTTGTGAAGCCCATAAATTCAATTCAAAAACAATTTTATTTTTGAAATTACAGCATGCAGGTACAGTGGGATGCGAAAGTTTGGGCAACCTTGTTAATTTTCATGATTTTCCTGTATAAATCGTTGGTTGTTACGATAAAAAATGTCATAGTTACATAGTTATTTGCGTTGAAAAAAAGACATTCATCCATCGAGTTCAACCAGTTAAATATTTCATATAGAGAGACACACACAGTGATATTTGAGAAGTGAAATTAAGTTTATTGGATTTACAGAAAGTGCGCAATAATTGTTTAACCACTTGAGGACCCACCCTTTACCCCCCCTTAAGGACCAGCGCTGTTTTAGCTGATCTGTGCTGGGTGGGCTCTACAGCCCCCAGCACAGATCAGGGTGCAGGCAGAGCGACCAGATTGCCCCCCTTTTTTCCCCACTAGGGGAATGATGTGCTGGGGGGGTCTGATCACTCCTACCTGATGGGTGTTGCGGGGGGGGGGGCACCTCAAAGCCCCCTCCGCGGCGAGATTCCCCTCCTCCCTCTCCTCCCTGTCCCCCCTGGTGATCTGGGCTGCACAGGACGCTATCCGTCCTGTGCAGCCAGTGACTGGCTGTCCCCTGTCACATGGCGGCGATCCCCGGCCGCTGATTGGCCGGGGATCGCCGATCTGCCTTACGGCGCTGCTGCGCAGCAGTGCCGTACAATGTAAACAAAGCAGATTATTTCCGCTTGTGTTTACATTTAGCCTGCGAGCCGCGATCGGCAGGCTATTCACGGAGCGCCCCGCCGTGAATTGACAGGAAGCAGCCGCTTGCGCGAGCGGCTGCTTCCTGATTAATTAGCCTGCAGCCGGCGACGCAGAAGTGCGTCGCTGGTCCTGCAGCTACCACTTTGCCGACGCGCGGTATGAGTGCGCGGTCGGCAAGTGGTTAAACAAAATTAGGCAGATGCATAAATTTGGGCACCACAAAAAGAAATGAAATCAATATTTAGTAGATCCTCCTTTTGCATAAAATACAGCCTCTAAACGCTTCCTGTAGGTTCCAATGAGAGTCTGGATTCTGGTTGAAGGTTTTTTGGACCATTACTCTTTACAAAACATCGCTAGTTCATTCAGGTTTGATGGCTTCTGAGCATAGACATCTCGTTTAACACACACCACAGATTTTCAATTATATTCAGGTCTGGGGACTGAGCTGGCCATTCCAGAACATTGTACTGGTTCCTCTGCATGAATGCCTTAGTGGATTTTGAGCAGTGTTTAGGGTCGTCATCTTGTTGAAAGATCCAGCCCTGGCGCAGCTTCAGCTTTGTCACTGATTCCTGGACATTGTTCTCCAGAATCTTCTGATACTGAGTGGAATCCATGCGTCCCTCAACTTTGACAAGTTTGACAGTCCCTGCACTGGCCACACAGCCCCATAGCATGATGGAACCACCACATTTTACTGTAGGAAGCATGTGTTTTTCTTGAAATGCTGTGTTGTTTTTCCTCCATGCATAACTCCCCTTGTTATGCCTAAATAACTCAATTTTAGTTTCATCAATCCACAGCACCTTATTCCAAAATGAAGCTGGCTTGTCCAAAATGTGCTTTAGCATACCTCATGCAGCTCTGTTTGTGCTGTGAGCGGAGAAAAGGCTTCCTCTGCATTAGTGTTGGGCGAACATCTAGATGTTCGGGTTCAGGCCGAACAGGCCGAACATGGCCGCGATGTTCGGGTGTTCGACCTGAACTCCGAACATAATGGAAGTCAATGGGGACCCAAACTTTTGTGCTTTGTAAAGCCTCCTTACATGCTACATACCCCAAATGTACAGGGTATGTGCACCTTGGGAGTGGGTACAAGAGGAAAAAATTTTTTAGCAAAAAGAGGTTATAGTTTTTGAGAAAATCGATTTTAAAGTTTCAAAGGGAAAACTGTCTTTTAAATGCGGGAAATGTCTGTTTTCTTTGCACAGGTAACATGCTTTTTGTCGGCATGCAGTCATAAATGTAATACATATAAGAGGTTCCAGGAAAAGGGACCGGTAACGCTAACCCAGCAGCAGCACACGTGATGGAACAGGAGGAGGGTGGCGCAGGAGGAGAAGGCCACGCTTTGTGAGACACAACAACCCAGGCCTTGCATGAGGACAAGAAGCGTGCGGATAGCATGCTTTGTACCGCCATGCAGTCATAAATGTAATAAAGATAAGTGGTTCAATAAACAGGGACCACGCGGCAACGCTAACCCAGCAGCAGCAGACGTGATGGAACAGGAGGAGGCGCAGGAGGAGAAGGCCACGCTTTGTGAGACACAACAACCCAGGCCTTGCATAAGGACAAGAAGCGTGCGGATAGCATGCTTTGTACCGCCATGCAGTCATAAATGTAATAAAGATAAGAGGTTCCATAAACAGGGACCGGCAACGCTAACCCAGCAGCAGCAGCAGCACACGTGATGGAACAGGAGCAGGCGCAGGAGGAGAAGGCCACGCTTTGTGAAACACAACAACCCAGGCCTTGCATGAGGTACCGCCATGCAGTCATAAATGTAATAAAGATAAGTGGTTCAATAAACAGGGACCACGCGGCAACGCTAACCCAGCAGCAGCAGACGTGATGGAACAGGAGGAGGCGCAGGAGGAGAAGGCCACGCTTTGTGAGACACAACAACTCAGGCCTTGCATAAGGACAAGAAGCGTGCGGATAGCATGCTTTGTACCGCCATGCAGTCATAAATGTAATAAAGATAAGAGGTTCCATAAACAGGGACCGGCAACGCTAACCCAGCAGCAGCAGCAGCACACGTGATGGAACAGGAGCAGGCGCAGGAGGAGAAGGCCACGCTTTGTGAAACACAACAACCCAGGCCTTGCATGAGGTACCGCCATGCAGTCATAAATGTAATAAAGATAAGTGGTTCAATAAACAGGGACCACGCGGCAACGCTAACCCAGCAGCAGCAGACGTGATGGAACAGGAGGAGGCGCAGGAGGAGAAGGCCACGCTTTGTGAGACACAACAACCCAGGCCTTGCATGAGGTACCGCCATGCAGTCATAAATGTAATAAAGATAAGTGGTTCAATAAACAGGGACCACGCGGCAACGCTAACCCAGCAGCAGCAGACGTGATGGAACAGGAGGAGGCGCAGGAGGAAAAGGCCACGCTTTGTGAGACACAACAACCCAGGCCTTGCATGAGGTACCGCCATGCAGTCATAAATGTAATAAAGATAAGTGGTTCAATAAACAGGGACCACGCGGCAACGCTAACCCAGCAGCAGCAGACGTGATGGAACAGGAGGAGGCGCAGGAGGAGAAGGCCACGCTTTGTGAGACACAACAACCCAGGCCTTGCATGAGGACAAGAAGCGTGCGGATAGCATGCTTTGTACCGCCATGCAGTCATAAATGTAATAAAGATAAGTGGTTCAATAAACAGGGACCACGCGGCAACGCTAACCCAGCAGCAGCAGACGTGATGGAACAGGAGGAGGCGCAGGAGGAGAAGGCCACGCTTTGTGAGACACAACAACCCAGGCCTTGCATGAGGACAAGAAGCGTGCGGATAGCATGCTTTGTACCGCCATGCAGTCATAAATGTAATAAAGATAAGAGGTTCCATAAACAGGGACCGGCAACGCTAACCCAGCAGCAGCAGCAGCACACGTGATGGAACAGGAGCAGGCGCAGGAGGAGAAGGCCACGCTTTGTGAGACACAACAACCCAGGCCTTGCATGAGGTACCGCCATGCAGTCATAAATGTAATAAAGATAAGTGGTTCAATAAACAGGGACCACGCGGCAACGCTAACCCAGCAGCAGCAGACGTGATGGAACAGGAGGAGGCGCAGGAGGAGAAGGCCACGCTTTGTGAGACACAACAACCCAGGCCTTGCATGAGGTACCGCCATGCAGTCATAAATGTAATAAAGATAAGTGGTTCAATAAACAGGGACCACGCGGCAACGCTAACCCAGCAGCAGCAGACGTGATGGAACAGGAGGAGGCGCAGGAGGAGAAGGCCACGCTTTGTGAGACACAACAACCCAGGCCTTGCATGAGGTACCGCCATGCAGTCATAAATGTAATAAAGATAAGTGGTTCAATAAACAGGGACCACGCGGCAACGCTAACCCAGCAGCAGCAGACGTGATGGAACAGGAGGAGGCGCAGGAGGAGAAGGCCACGCTTTGTGAGACACAACAACCCAGGTCTTGCATGAGGACAAGAAGCGTGCGGATAGCATGCTTTGTACCGCCATGCAGTCATAAATGTAATAAAGATAAGTGGTTCAATAAACAGGGACCACGCGGCAACGCTAACCCAGCAGCAGCAGACGTGATGGAACAGGAGGAGGCGCAGGAGGAGAAGGCCACGCTTTGTGAGACACAACAACCCAGGCCTTGCATGAGGACAAGAAGCGTGCGGATAGCATGCTTTGTACCGCCATGCAGTCATAAATGTAATAAAGATAAGTGGTTCAATAAACAGAGACCACGCGGCAACGCTAACCCAGCAGCAGCAGACGTGATGGAACAGGAGGAGGCGCAGGAGGAGAAGGCCACGCTTTGTGAGACACAACAACCCAGGCCTTGCATGAGGACAAGAAGCGTGCGGATAGCATGCTTTGTACCGCCATGCAGTCATAAATGTAATAAAGATAAGTGGTTCAATAAACAGGCACCACGCGGCAACGCTAACCCAGCAGCAGCAGACGTGATGGAACAGGAGGAGGCGCAGGAGGAGAAGGCCACGCTTTGTGAGACACAACAACCCAGGCCTTGCATGAGGACAAGAAGTGTGCGGATAGCATGCTTTGTACCGCCATGCAGTCATAAATGTAATAAAGATAAGAGGTTCCATAAACAGGGACCGGCAACGCTAACCCAGCAGCAGCAGCAGCACACGTGATGGAACAGGAGCAGGCGCAGGAGGAGAAGGCCATGCTTTTTGAGACACAACAACCCAGGCCTTGCATGAGGACAAAAAGCGTGCGGATATAGCAGCAATGCTTTTTGCCGCCATGCAGTCATAAATGTAATACAGATGAGAGGTTCAATAAACAGGGACCGGAAACGCTACACCATCCCAGATGTTCATTGGTCATGTTACTTGGTTGGGGTCCTGGAGTGTTGCGTAGTCATTTCCAATCCAGGATTGATTCATTTTAATTTGAGTCAGACGGTCTGCATTTTCTGTGGAGAGGCGGATACGCCGATCTGTGACGATGCCTCCGGCAGCACTGAAACAGCGTTCCGACATAACGCTGGCTGCCGGGCAAGCCAGCACCTCTATTGCGTACATTGCCAGTTCGTGCCAGGTGTCTAGCTTCGATACCCAATAGTTGAAGGGTGCAGATGGATTGTTCGACACAGCTACGTCATCTGACATGTAGTCCTTGACCATCTTCTCCAGGCGATCGGTGTTGGAGGTGGATCTGCACGCTTCCTGTTCAGTGGGCTGCTGCTGCATGGGTGTCAGAAAATTTTCCCACTCCAAGGACACTGCCGATACCATTCCCTTTTGGGCACTAGCTGCGGCTTGCGTTGTTTGCTGCCCTCCTGGTCGTCCTGGGTTTGCGGAAGTCAGTCTGTCGGCGTACAACTGGCTAGAGGAGGGGGAGGATGTCAATCTCCTCTCTAAAGTCTCCACAAGGGCCTGCTGGTATTCTTCCATTTTGACCTGTCTGACTCTTTCTTCAAGCAGTTTTGGAACATTGTGTTTGTACCGTGGATCCAGAAGGGTATAAACCCAGTAATTGGTGTTGTCCAGAATGCGCACAATGCGTGGGTCGCGTTCAATGCAGTCTAGCATGAATTGAGCCATGTGTGCAAGAGTCCTACCAGAATCCTCATCATCCTCTTGTGAGCGTTGTGATAGTTGTTGTGATGCATCATAGTCGTCACCTTCCTCCTGGTCTGCTTCTGCTGACCATTCGCGCTGAATTGTGGAAGTCCAACGTGCACCGCTCTGGCCCTCGTCAGTGGTGGCATGAAATTCCTGCTCCAACTCCAGCTGTTCCTCCTCCTCTTCTTCGTCATAGCTGCTGGGGCCAGCGTTCCCTGAGGCGGATGGCCTGATGTTGGTACCATCACGCTGATCGTTTTCTCCTTCAGATTCCCCCAGTTGCATCATGACAGCTGTTTCCTTGATTTTCAACATTGACCTCTTCAGTAAACACAGCAGTGGTATGGTAATGCTGACTGAAGAGTTGTCACTGCTCACAAGCAACGTGGATTGCTCAAAATTTTGGAGGACTTGGCAGAGGTCCAACATGTTGGCCCAATCGGATCCACAGAAGCTTGGCAGCTGTCCGGATGCGCCTCGGTACTGCGCCGTCATGTACTGGACCACTGCACTCTTCTGCTCACAAAAGTGTGCTAGCATGTGCAGCGTAGAATTCCAGCGCGTAGGGACATCACACAGCAAGCGATGGTGGGGGAGATTGAAGCGCTCCTGCATCTTGGCGAGTGCCCCCGAAGCAGTACTGGAATTTCTACAATGTTTGGCCACTCGACGCACCTTCAACAGAAGATCGGCCACGCCTGGGTATGTCCTCAGGAACCGCTGAACTACTAGGTTCATCACGTGCGCCAGGCAAGGGATGTGTGTCAGCTTAGCCAACCTTAAAGCGCGAATGAGATTACTCCCATTATCACACACAACCATGCCCGGTTTCAAGTCCAGCGGTGCCAGCCACAAATCCGTCTGTTCCTTTATTCCCTTCCAAATTTCCTCCCCTGTGTGCTGCTTATCCCCAAGGCAGATCAGCTTCAGCAACGCTTGCTGACGCATGCCAACAGCTGTGCTGCACTGCTTCCACGATCCTACTGCTGCTGGGTTAGCGTTTCCGGATGAGGTACAGCTTTGAGATGCGTTGGAGGAGAAGGAGTCAGAGAGGTAGGTGCTGCTGTTGTTATCCAGTGGGAGGGACGGCGGTGCAGCTGTTTGCGGCGTGGGCAACACCCGCGCCGTAGCAGGTGAGGAATCGCTGCCAGGCTCCACAAGGTTCACCCAGTGCGCGGTAAGGGAGATGTATCGACCCTGTCCGAACGCACTCGTCCAAGTGTCAGTGGTGAGGTGAACCTTGCAGGCAACGGCATTCTTCAAGCTTCGGGTTATTTTGCTGACCACGTGCTCATGCAACTCAGGCACTGCAGAGCGTGCAAAGTGGTAGCGGCTGGGAACCACGTAACGTGGGATGGCCACTGACATCATGCCCTTGAAGCTGTTTGTCTCCACCACTCGATATGGCAGCATTTCGCAGGCCAGAAGCTTGGCTATGCTGGCTGTTACTGCCACGGCCCGGGGGTCATTTGCTGGCAATTTCCTCTTGCGCTCAAACATCTCCGACACAGACAACTGAACCGTAGCGCTGCACACGGAAGGGCTGTTGGTTGTTGTGTTTGATGAACACTGGGAGACCTCAAGAGCACTACTCTGGAAAGTGACAGTGTCAGCGTCGTCTGATGTTTGTGAATGTTGTGAACCACGCAATGGCTGGGCTACTGCTGCTGCTGAGGCGGGTCTGGTGGTGAGTCAAGGGAGGCAGTGTTGCTGGTACCCTGTCCTGCCGCGTTTGCCCACAGAGTGGGATGTTTGGATAGCATGTGGCGGCTCATGCTGGTGGTGGAGAGGTTGTTAATACTTTTCCCCCTGCTCAGGCGGGTCTTGCACACCTTGCAAATCGCCATGGTAACATCCTCAGTGCAGTCTTCAAAGAAAGCCCAGACTTTGGAGCACCTGCCTCCTTGCTGGCGATTTCTGTTTGCTCCTCTTTTGCCTCTCACTTGAACTTCCACACTTGTGGTGCCTGAAATTGCGCGCCGCCTACCTTGTGGCACAAGGCGAACTCTTGCAGCAGTGGGTTCTTCAACAGACTCATCTGTGCTGCTGCTACGACGGCGATGTTCTCGTTCACAAACAAAATCTGGGTCTCTGTCCACATTGTCCATACCCTCCTCTTCCATCTCCTCAAACTCGTCATATGTCATTGTGGGGGGCCGCCGCCGTGGAGTAGAGCTCCCCAGAACAACCTCTGCGCAGCTCACTCCAACGTCGTCTTCCAGATCTTGTCGGCCGACCTCCTGCAATTGCAACCCCTCCTGCCCAACTTGCTCTGGGATTTGGGTTTCCGAGTCCTCCTCGGACTCGCCTTGTATTTCAGTGCGCGGTGCATTTCCCACAGTTAATGGTTGTGAATCTGGGCACAACATTTCTGGCTGTTCCTCCATTGACCTTTGAAAGGTGGAAGTTTGTTGGGCTGGGAATAGCTCCTGCGAATACCCCATTGTGTCCTGAGGTAATTCATCGGACTGGTTATCTGGCAGTTGTGTGCGTGGTGTCGCTGCCGGTTGTGTCAGCTTTGTGCCCACTGGCTCCTTGTAACTGGCTGAGGGCTCGGACCTCGTGCGTGATGTGCTGGTGCTGCTTAACCCACTGCTGGACGCTTGAGAGGTCATCCAAGTAATTATCTGGTCCTGTTCTTTTGGATCTGTGAGGGTTGTTGTCCTGGACAACATGGGCGGTATTGAGTGGGTTTTCTTGGGTGCTCCCCTGTGGCCTGTACGTGAACCGTCAGGGGAAACACCTCTTCCCTTGCCCCTTCCTCTTTCACCGGATTTCTTCCTCATTTCACTTATCCTTACAGTACACGCTGACTGGCAGCAGTACAGTGGCAGTACAGAAATGCTATACAGTACCACTATTCCCAGCAGCGACACAGAGCACAATGCTATACAGTGGCGGGTGAGCGGTGTACCACTATTCCCAGCAGCGACACAGAGCACAATGCTATACAGTGGCAGGTGAGCGGTGTACTACTGTTCCCAGGCCCAGCAGACACAGAGTGGAAGTAAACACAATGCTATATAGTCTGGCTGAGCGGTGTACACAGAGTGGCAGTACACACAATGCTATAAAGTCTGGCTGAGCGGTGTACACAGAGTGGCAGTACACACAATGCTATATAGTCTGGCTGAGCCGTGTACACAGAGTGTCAGTAAACAATGCTATATATAGCGTGGCTGAGCGAGGTACACAGTGGTGGCAGTACACACAATGCTATATAGTCTGGCTGAGCGGTGTACACACAGTGTCAGTAAACAATGGTATATAGTCTGGCTGAGCGGTGTACACAGAGTGTCAGTAAACAATGGTATATAGTCTGGCTGAGCGGTGTACACAGAGTGGCAGTAAACAATGGTATATAGTCTGGCTGAGCGGTGTACACAGAGTGGCAGTACACACAATGATATATAGTCTGGCTGAGCCGTGTACACAGAGTGGCAGTACACACAATGCTATATAGTCTGGCTGAGCCGTGTACACAGAGTGTCAGTAAACAATGCTATATATAGCGTGGCTGAGCGAGGTACACAGTGGCAGTACACACAATGCTATATAGTCAGGCTGAGCCGTGTACACAGAGTGTCAGTAAACAATGGTATATAGTCTGGCTGAGCGGTGTACACAGAGTGTCAGTAAACAATGGTATATAGTCTGGCTGAGCGGTGTACACAGAGTGGCAGTAAACACAATGCTATATATAGCGTGGCTGAGCGAGGTGCACAGTGGCAGTACACACAATGCTATATAGTCAGGCTAAGCCGTGTACACAGAGTGTCAGAAAACACAATGCTATATATAGCGTGGCTGAGCGAGGTGCACAGTGGCAGTACACACAATGCTATATAGTCAGGCTGAGCCGTGTACACAGAGTGTCAGTAAACAATGGTATATAGTCTGGCTGAGCGGTGTACACAGAGTGTCAGTAAACAATGGTATATAGTCTGGCTGAGCGGTGTACACAGAGTGGCAGTAAACACAATGCTATATATAGCGTGGCTGAGCGAGGTGCACAGTGGCAGTACACACAATGCTATATAGTCAGGCTAAGCCGTGTACACAGAGTGTCAGAAAACACAATGCTATATATAGCGTGGCTGAGCGAGGTGCACAGTGGCAGTACACACAATGCTATATAGTCTGGCTGAGCGGTGTACACAGAGTGTCAGTAAACAATGGTATATAGTCTGGCTGAGCGGTGAACACAGAGTGGCAGTAAACACAATGCTATATATAGCGTGGCTGAGCGAGGTGCACAGTGGCAGTACACACAATGCTATATAGTCAGGCTAAGCCGTGTACACAGAGTGTCAGAAAACACAATGCTATATATAGCGTGGCTGAGCGAGGTGCACAGTGGCAGTACACACAATGCTATGTAGTCTGGCTGAGCTGTGTACACAGAGTGGCAGTAAACACAATGCTATATATAGCGTGGCTGAGCGAGGTACACAGTGGCAGTACACACAATGCTATATAGTCAGGCTAAGCCGTGTACACAGAGTGTCAGAAAACACAATGCTATATATAGCGTGGCTGAGCGAGGTGCACAGTGGCAGTACACACAATGCTATATAGCCAGGCTAAGCCGTGTACACAGAGTGTCAGAAAACACAATGCTATATATAGCGTGGCTGAGTGAGGTACACAGTGGCAGTAAACAATGCTATATATATAGTGTGGCTGAGCGAGCGGTGTATTACTGTTCCCAGCAGCGACACACAATGACTGGGGGGGACCCTGGCTAGCGTGGCTGGAGAGCGAACTACCCTGCCTGCCTACCCAAAGCTAAACCCACAGACAAATGGCGGAGATATGACGTGGTTCGGGTATTTATTTACCCGAACCACGTGACCGTTTGGCCAATCAGAGCGCGTTCGGGCCCGAACCACGTGACCCGTTCGGCCAATCACAGCGCTAGCCGAACGTTCGGGGAACGTTCGGCCATGCGCTCTTAGTTCGGCCATGTGGCCGAACGGTTTGGCCGAGCACCGTCAGGTGTTCGGCCGAACTCGAACATCACCCGAACAGGGTGATGTTCTGCAGAACCCGAACAGTGGCGAACACTGTTCGCCCAACACTACTCTGCATCACTCTCGCATACAGCATCTCCTTGTGTAAAGTGTGCCAAATGGTTGAACGATGCACAGTGACTCCATCTGCAGCAATATGATGTTGTAGGTCTTTGGCGCTGGTCTGTGGGTTGACTCTGACTGTTCTCACCATTCGTCACTTCTGTCTATCCGAGATTTTTCTTGGTCTGCCACTTCGGTGTACACAGAGTGTCAGTAAACAATGGTATATAGTCTGGCTGAGCGGTGTACACAGAGTGGCAGTAAACAATGGTATATAGTCTGGCTGAGCGGTGTACACAGAGTGGCAGTACACACAATGATATATAGTCTGGCTGAGCCGTGTACACAGAGTGGCAGTACACACAATGCTATATAGTCTGGCTGAGCCGTGTACACAGAGTGTCAGTAAACAATGCTATATATAGCGTGGCTGAGCGAGGTACACAGTGGCAGTACACACAATGCTATATAGTCAGGCTGAGCCGTGTACACAGAGTGTCAGTAAACAATGGTATATAGTCTGGCTGAGCGGTGTACACAGAGTGTCAGTAAACAATGGTATATAGTCTGGCTGAGCGGTGTACACAGAGTGGCAGTAAACACAATGCTATATATAGCGTGGCTGAGCGAGGTGCACAGTGGCAGTACACACAATGCTATATAGTCAGGCTAAGCCGTGTACACAGAGTGTCAGAAAACACAATGCTATATATAGCGTGGCTGAGCGAGGTGCACAGTGGCAGTACACACAATGCTATATAGTCAGGCTGAGCCGTGTACACAGAGTGTCAGTAAACAATGGTATATAGTCTGGCTGAGCGGTGTACACAGAGTGTCAGTAAACAATGGTATATAGTCTGGCTGAGCGGTGTACACAGAGTGGCAGTAAACACAATGCTATATATAGCGTGGCTGAGCGAGGTGCACAGTGGCAGTACACACAATGCTATATAGTCAGGCTAAGCCGTGTACACAGAGTGTCAGAAAACACAATGCTATATATAGCGTGGCTGAGCGAGGTGCACAGTGGCAGTACACACAATGCTATATAGTCTGGCTGAGCGGTGTACACAGAGTGTCAGTAAACAATGGTATATAGTCTGGCTGAGCGGTGAACACAGAGTGGCAGTAAACACAATGCTATATATAGCGTGGCTGAGCGAGGTGCACAGTGGCAGTACACACAATGCTATATAGTCAGGCTAAGCCGTGTACACAGAGTGTCAGAAAACACAATGCTATATATAGCGTGGCTGAGCGAGGTGCACAGTGGCAGTACACACAATGCTATGTAGTCTGGCTGAGCTGTGTACACAGAGTGGCAGTAAACACAATGCTATATATAGCGTGGCTGAGCGAGGTACACAGTGGCAGTACACACAATGCTATATAGTCAGGCTAAGCCGTGTACACAGAGTGTCAGAAAACACAATGCTATATATAGCGTGGCTGAGCGAGGTGCACAGTGGCAGTACACACAATGCTATATAGCCAGGCTAAGCCGTGTACACAGAGTGTCAGAAAACACAATGCTATATATAGCGTGGCTGAGTGAGGTACACAGTGGCAGTAAACAATGCTATATATATAGTGTGGCTGAGCGAGCGGTGTATTACTGTTCCCAGCAGCGACACACAATGACTGGGGGGGACCCTGGCTAGCGTGGCTGGAGAGCGAACTACCCTGCCTGCCTACCCAAAGCTAAACCCACAGACAAATGGCGGAGATATGACGTGGTTCGGGTATTTATTTACCCGAACCACGTGACCGTTTGGCCAATCAGAGCGCGTTCGGGCCCGAACCACGTGACCCGTTCGGCCAATCACAGCGCTAGCCGAACGTTCGGGGAACGTTCGGCCATGCGCTCTTAGTTCGGCCATGTGGCCGAACGGTTTGGCCGAGCACCGTCAGGTGTTCGGCCGAACTCGAACATCACCCGAACAGGGTGATGTTCTGCAGAACCCGAACAGTGGCGAACACTGTTCGCCCAACACTACTCTGCATCACTCTCGCATACAGCATCTCCTTGTGTAAAGTGTGCCAAATGGTTGAACGATGCACAGTGACTCCATCTGCAGCAATATGATGTTGTAGGTCTTTGGCGCTGGTCTGTGGGTTGACTCTGACTGTTCTCACCATTCGTCACTTCTGTCTATCCGAGATTTTTCTTGGTCTGCCACTTCGAGTCTTAACTTGAACTGAGCCTGTGTGTCTTCCATTTCCTCAATATATTCCTAACTGTGGAAACAGACAGCTGAAATCTCTGAGACAGCATTCTGTATCCTCCCCCTAAACCATGGTGGTGAACAATATTTGTATTCAGGTCATTTGAGAGTTGTTTTGTGACCCCCATGTTGCCACTCTTCAGAGAAAATTAAAAGTGGTGGGAAACTTACAATTGACCCCCTTAAATAATCTTTCTCATAATTGGATTAACCTGTGTATGTAGGTCAGGGGTCACTGAGCTTACCAAGCCAATTTGAGTTCCAATAATTAGTTCTAAAGGTTTTGGAATCAATAAAATGACAACAGTGCCCAAATTTATGCACTTGCCTAATTGTATTTAAACAATTATTGCACACTTTCTGTAAATCCAATAAACTTCATTTCACTTCTCAAATACCATGTCTCCTATATGATATATTTAACTGACATTTTTTATCGTAACAACCAACGATTTATACAGGAAAATCATTTTAAACAGCAAGAAAAGTAGTCCCTAGTACTGAATAATTAGTATAGCAATGATGGAGAAGAACACCGTACCTTCCTCATGTATTAAACTTTATTGAACAAATAGACAATCAGAATCAGAATCAGAATCATTTTATTTCGCCAAGCATGACTGGGTCAAGCCCGGAATTGGGTTTGGCACAATGGAGCGGTACATAGAAAGAAATACAGAAAAGAAACTCAAATATAGACATACACAAATCTACAGTCAGCATTAGATGTACATATAGCTCAGTATTCATCTTACGAAAACACACCCTACTGAAGTCTCCCGCTCCTATGCAGGTGGTAGGGAGCTGATAGAGGGTGGTAGAATATTAAGGGAGTTCAGGAGGCTAACGGCCATCGGGAAGAACGAGTTCTTGTGTCTGGTGGTCTTGGTGGGGATGGCTCGAAGCCTCCGACCCAGTGGAAGTGGGGTGAAAAAACAGTGGCCTGGGTGAGAGGGGTCGCTTGCGATCCTCAGTGCCCTGGCTCTCAGTCTTGTGCTGTACAGGTGGTCAAGTGGAGGCAGAGGTCTCTCGATCACCCTCTCCGCTGACTTAATGATCTTCTGTAATTTGTGCCTGTCGCTGGCGGTGGCACCCACATACCAGACCAAGATGGCGGAGCAGAGGATCGATTCAATGGTGGCAGTGTAAAAGCATGTTAGGATCTCCTGCGCCATGCCGAACTTCCGCAGTTGGCGGAGGTAGAAGAGTCTCTGCTGGGCTTTCCGTTGGGTTGTCGTGATGTTGACCCTCCAACTGAGATCATTGGAGATAGTGGTGCCCAGCAGGCGAGCGCAGGGCACACTGGCCACCACGGTGCCATCGATGTAGATGGGAGAAGGGGTAGGAGCCGACTTCCTAAAGTCAATTATAAGTTCAACGGTTTTGGCCGTGTTGAGCACCAGGCTGTTCTCCTTGCACCAGTGGCATAGTCTTTCTACCTGCTGCTGGTACTCCTGGATGTTGTCCTTAGTTACAAGGCCAACAATGGTGGTGTTGTCCGCAAATTTGATGGCTTTGACAGAGTCTACCACGGATCTACAATCATTAGTGTAGAGGGAGAAGAGCAGCAGGAACAAGACGCAGCCCGATAAAATCAATTAAAAACACAACACAAAATAGACCATCATACCCAAATTATTATATAACCTCCTGACCTTCAATTGGGATAGCAGTAAGCTGGCCTCATAATCATCAATGTCCCACTCCAAAATATATTCAAGAAAAAACATACACATATGTATATATGCATGCACATGTGTTATGAATAGTGGGGCATTAAGGTCAATCAACTGTCACCCAAGTTAATAAAGTACAACAACATGTGATAAAAACACTCTAAATACAAACAGTGCCAGTATAAGACAATATATAATATATAGGGTGCAAATGCAGGTACTAACGTGACCACTGATTCCTATGTTACAACATGCAAAGATAACCAGTGTGGCTATGGGATCATTGTGTTCCTGGGAGGAAGAAGTAGAGAATATATAGTGTGTTATAGAAAATCAGGAACGCAATAAAAAAAACACACACTAAGCTGTAAAGTAATTACCAATAGAGAATAGTGGAACCAACAAGTGTGCAGTAAAAACAGTCACCTAACATCAGTGGTCACGTTATTCATAACACATGTGCATGCATATATACATATGTGTATGTTTTTTCTTGAATATATTTTGGAGTGGGACATTGATGATTATGAGGCCAACTTACTGCTATCCCAATTGATGGTCAGGAGGTTATATAATAATTCGGGTATGATGGTCTATTTTGTGTTGTGTTTTTAATTGATTTTATTTATATTTTCTATTTGTTCAATAAAGCTTAATACATGAAGAAGGTACGGTGTTCTTCTCCATCATTGCTATACTAATTATTCAGTACTAGGGACTACTTTTCTTGTTGTTTAAGACTGTGTTGTTGGGTCGGTGACCCTAGTTCCCTCTAGATAATTTGCTCCTCCTGATAGGGAGTTAATATTTTCCTGGTGATTTAGACAGGAAAATGCCTTGGGCTCACTTTCTAGTATGAAAATTATACAGGAAAATCATGACGATTAACAAGTTTGCCCAAACTTTCGCATCCCACTGTATAATATGTAGCCAGTATTGTTGCAAACACTGCTTAGCAGCAATGTTTTTGAATAAAACACTAGAACTTATTTAAGATATATTTTGCAGTTTACAGAATATTAGTAGGAGATTACCACAAGGGGCACAACTGGGAATCGGGTACTACAGGATCACATTGCAGGAGAAGAGAAGAGAGAGTAGGTGAGGGAGAGGCAGGGCTATTTCTGACCTATTTCATTCCATATACAAGGCATCCTGAGTCACCACTCTAAACCCCAAACAAACACACATACACTCTATAGGGAAAGGACAAGTGGGAAGCACCTTGCTACAACAACTTTAATAGCATTGGCCCAGGATTAGAACCAGTGGTGTAGCTAAGGAGCTATGGGCCCCTTGCAAGTTTCACATCGGCCCCCCAAGCACTCTATACATAACAATTGAGGAAGTGCACCAAAACCTGCCAAGGACAACCACAGTGTCAGAGGTGGAAGAAGGGGATGGGGAGCAGTTTGTTAATGATTACTACTATTCAAAGATTCAATTGAAGTGATTATTACAAGCACAGGACCAATAAGGAGCTAATACTGTTGTTGAGGGAGGGCCCCATGGGGTCCCTCTGGCACAAGACCCCAATGCAGTCGCAACCTCACAGGGGGCACTACAATACACTATGGATAAACTGGAAAAGGTGGAACACATTACATGCACACTGGAATGTATTTTGTTGTGCACTGCAGACTGAAACCAAATTTGACTAATGCAGAGAGTGCAGTATTTTGCCTTAGAGGTCACCCTAGGACTTTGCCTGGCTAGCCTGTGACCAGAAATAGCCATGGGAGTAGGGGAACTTACTATGCCATTGTCAGGCTTGCCTGGTCAATGACTATAGGTCAGGCTGTATGCTCGTGACCGACCTATAGCCCAGGCCGTAACACCTGCACAAAACTCCTACCTGATACAATTCTATAATACCTTGCAGGCAGATGTAGTATACAGATTGACAGATAGTATTCACCAAACAAAGAGTAAGAGTAATAAGCAGTGTAAACTCAGATATAGTCATCTGAGGCCTGGTGTTTGGAGGCAGTCCAGATGATGGCCAGGGGAAGACAGGCTGGTGGTAGATAGGTTGTAGGTAGTTACACACTTTCCAGAAGACGTGGTCAGTACAATCCGAGTCAGTCCAGGCAGAGTTCATAAGAATAGTCATTTAAACAAGCAGGGGTCGATCCAGGCAGCAATCAAGGAAATCCAGGAACAAGGCAGAGTCAGCAACAGGTAATCCAATCAGAGAGCATGGTCAGGAACAAACAGGAGTCGGCAACAGGAGATCAATCTGATCAAGATCAGCAGCTGTGAGCGCAGTCTCAGCAACAAGCCCAGCAGAGGCTATCATGGGCGATGACAGAGGGCGCTCACCTAACTTATATTAGGACTAACCAATTGTGAGGAAACGCGGAAAAGCCGCCTCAAGGGCTCAGAGTGAGGCGGCTGTTTCCGCGTCTAACATGGTGGCACAACGCGAAGAAACCGCCGCAGGCCGCATGGGCAGAGCGGTGGAGTCCGCGTTGGATGCGGCGGATTGTACGCATGGCAAAGCAGATGGCATTGCGGCTGGTCGCGGGGAAACCGCCGCTCGCCTAGAGAGCGGGGCGGCGGTCCCCGCGCCTGAATCAGTGGTCACATTGCAAGACATGTCTGGTGTGGCTGGGACTGCTAGTCCACACAGGTTCAGAAGGACGCGCGCGCGCACTGAGAGGCAGAGCTTATATGACGGCCAGAAAAGGGTCAGCTGACCAGGCGGGTCAGCTGACATTTTCACGACCTGCCATTGGTCCAGCACTTAGGGGAGGCGCTGGAGAGCGCTTTGCTATATATACTGGGTGCTAGTCATTCTCTGGTTGTCTGCCGTTGCGATCACTACGTGGTAGCACTCAGACCTTGTCTGTATCTGTGTTCTAGCATAGTTTCCAAAGGTGTTGACGATCAAGGAACTCACACCTTAGCATTAGGAATATTGAACTGTATTATTTGTTATGACCTTCTGCCTGTCTGACCATTCCTCTGAACTCTGATTTTGTACCTCGCTATTTCTGTTACCCTGTTGCCAATCTCAGCTCGTTCCTGGACTCTGTATTGGCCTCCTGATTCTGTACTGTGCTATTCTGATACTCCGTTGCCAAACTCTGTCTGTTTATTGGATTCCGTATCTGCCTCCTGAATCTGTACCTTATCTGTCTGTGTGTTAACGACCTGGCTTGCCGACCCCGAGAACTGGCCTTACTGTTAGAGGCAGTTCACAGATCTGTTAGTGACACCCTCTCCCACGGGTGTCACTCTCGCTCTGTCCTTCCTCCCTTCAGCCTAGCTCCTCCCCCCTGGAGAGTCTAGGCCCGAGGAAGGAACATACTTCTGGAGAAGTACTCAAAGTATACTGTTGCATCTAAACACTCACTTGTTCTATCAGGTGTCCAGAGGTTAGTAGATATATCTGATTATCGGTGATACTGCAGATCACCAATAATCGGGTATATTCTGTATTCTCGGTGATACTGCAGTTCACCGGTAATCAGACCCTCTCTGTGTTACACCGATCGTTACACCAATCCACTAAAAGGAATCCAAAAGTATCCAATCATCCTGTGGCATGTCAGCGAGTTGACACGCCGTGCATACACGCTGTCACTGTTTACAGCAGCAAACGCATCCTTAGTACGCGCTCCGCCGCTGTAAACAGTGACAGCGTGTTAACCAACAGGAACTGAGCACCATTTGCTCCATTGACATCAGTGCTTCCCCCGGCGTTCTGCCGCCATGAGCGGCGAGATCTTACAGCCATACTTTCCAAAACTTTACATAGTATGCTGAACTTGTTATGAAAGGTTGCAGGGAAGTTTATTGACTCTCAGCACATTTCTGTATGTCCCATCACACTCTTGATACTGAAAGTAGTAGAGCTACTCACTTATCTGGCTAACTTCTGATAAAATCCATAGAACGTTATCTCGTCAGTGAGACAGCAGATGCAAGCTCTCCTGCATTTCCTACACCTTACCCTGCATTCAGAAGGTGGATGAAATAACTCCTCAGATGTGTCATCAGCTGCCAGCCAATCTAACTTGTTGTCAAGACAAGTACTCCTTACACTTTATGTCCCCGGAGCTGTCTGATCAAGGAACGGGTCAGTGAGGTTGTCACAGTCTAATGACTTCTCCACATCATTCAGCCGCAGAAAACTTGTCAGAACCTTTCCAGCTCTGGGAATTTCCTGTTCACGAAAACATCTATAACAAAAATGAATCAATAGAGATGGTGTCTATTTTTTTCCTATAGGTGAAATTATGTAGAGAAAGGGCAGATTGCTGGAGGACCTACTGCTTTACTAAATGGCAGTCAGATTTAAAGTAAACCTGAACTGAAAATTAAAAGTCAAAATAAAGATACATACGTCATACTTACCTCCTGTGTAGTCTACTCCTCAATCTCTTTCTCCTCTCCTGCATCCTGTTTGTCCACTGTGATCAATGGAATTCTCCATCCTCTATTTTAAAAGTGGCTATGACCCCATAACAACTTTCTGCGCAGTACAAAATGTCCGCCGGAGAGAGACGGAGGGAGCACACTGCGCAGGCTCAGACTGGCAAAAACTGGCCGAAGTAACGAGACCCGGTACCGAAACCGGAGAAGCCTGGGGATGGCGGCGTGGGAGTGATCCGTGGGGATGGGGCTGGAGGAAGCCCCAGGTATGTATAAAACTTTGACTATTGTTCGTCTCGTCTTTAATCACTTGACCACCAGAGCAATTTTCACCTTTCAGCGCTCCTTCCATTCATTCGTCTATAACTTTATCATTACTTATCACAATGAATTGATCTTTGCTAAGAGCTCCTTTATTGTAAATGCATTTTAACAGGAAGAAAAAGAAAAAAATGAAAAAAATTCATTATTTCTCAGTTTTCGGCCATTATAGATTTAAAATAATACAAGCCTCCATAATTAAAACCCACGTATTGTATTTGCCCATTTGTCCCGGTTATTACACAGTTTAAATTATGTCCCTATCACAATGTTTGGCGCCAATATTTTATTTGGAAATAAAGGTGCATTTTTTTCTGTTTTGCGTCCATCCCTAATTACAAGCCCATAGTTTATAAAGTAATAGTTTATAAAGTAACAGTGTTATACCCTCTTGACATAAATATTTAAAGAGTTCAGTCCCTAAGGTAACTATTTATGTATTTTTTTTTATTGTAATTTTTTTTCTTTTTATTAAAAAAACAAAACAAATTGGGGCGTGTGGGATCTAATGAGTTAATTTATAATGTAAAACTAGGTATTTATTTATGAAAAATGTTTTTGGATGTAGTTTTCCTATTTGACCACAAGATGGCCACAGTAGTTTTTTGTTCATGCGACCTGTAAGCGTCCGGAAGTACGCTTACAGGAAGCACAATGAGGCTGGGAAAATCACAATGATCTCATAGAAGCAGCCGATCATTGCTGGGGGGCTGAGATCAACGAACGGGAATGGTTTTTCCCGTTCATTGATCTCCGGGCGGCAAGCACGAGCGCAGGAGTGCGAGCAGGATCGCGGACAGCGGCGGTACCACCAGGGGCGGTACGTGTTTCTACGCCCCTGGTGGTAAAGTGGTTAATATCACCCCTGTCCTTTTTGAGTACAGAAGGTTGTTCAGAGTGTGAGGACAGCCATTTGTCCAAAATCTTTAGCCTGGTAGGCATTGGTTCACAATTTCACACTTTCAATTATGATTGGCCAATTACTGACCAATTTTACCACTTCCATGTAGTTTGAGGGTCAACAAATATTGAACCTGATCCAATTAACTTTCTCTCCTAAATTTTCTCTAAGGAGATAATTTTCCACCTGTTTAAAATAAGTTTAGCACTCAGCAATTGAAAAAGTATCAAAAAGCATGCTTTACTGTAACGATTGTGGAACTTTCTCCGTGATCAGCGCACAACGCGTGCGCTGATACGGCGGAAATCCTCCCCAAGCGTATATTTGCAGGCACCCAGCAAAAGGTGCTACGCACCCGTAGAGGGAAATTCCTGTCGGCAGATGGCGCTGGGGAGTGCAGAGGAACCAATCCTCTGTACCTCCACAAATGCCAGACAGGAATTGTACGAAGCGCAGAACGCAATCGCAAGAGAAGCTATTGCGAATGAGATCGAGCAAAGGGACAGATTGTATGTGTGTGCGCCAACCTAGTCGCCACCCTGCTACAGTGCACACACAACAGCAGATATGAAATAGGAACGCGATCGCGAGAGGTGCTATTGCCAGAAGTGACACAAGGCAGATCAGAACAGAATACGAGGATAGCAAAGGCACAGCAAATCATACAATGAGGAGATGCGGAAAATATCAAACGCTAGCTAACCGCGAACACCGCACTCATTCGCATCAGTGCACGCGGTTATGCGCGGTCTCCACGTGATAAGCACGATAGAGACAAGCACGCCTAACTAACCATCGACAGACAAACATGAAACAGAGGACACGAGCGCTTGCTTAACGGTTACCTCACCGAGCCTCTAGCAAGCGGTCGTAGCAGACAAGACAGACACACGAAAACAGGGACAAGCGAGAGATAGGATCCACAGCACTAGCGAAAGTGGCTAGCGCGATTCAGGAAGACAGAACAGAAGGATCTACAGCGCTAGCGAAAGTGGCTAGCGCGATCCAGGTACAGAGTAGCAGAACAGAAGGATCCACAGCACTAGCGGAAAGTGGCTAGCGCGATCCAAGGAGACAGAACAGAAGGATCCACAGCGCTAGCGCAAGCGAAAGTGGCTAGCGCGATCCAGGTACAGAGTAGCAGAACAGAAGGATCCACAGCACTAGCGGAAAGTGGCTAGCGCGATCCAAGTGAGACAGATCAGAAGAGATAGCTGGTAGCAACCGCTGCACCAGCTATACTCCAAGAACAGAGATCAGAACCATTTCCTGTCGACCACCGCTGGGACAGGACAACAGCAACAGAACAAACAAACAGATAAGCAATCCTAACTGCACTAAGGAAACCTGCCTAGTGCAGTTTTCCAGGAATTACTCTAAGCTGATCTTCAAACAAAGAACATGGCTGACACTCTCCAGAGTGTTTCACAGGAAGACTCCTTATGACCAGCCAAGCATTGTGGGAAAGACATTGTACTTATAGTACATGCCTCCAATGAATGTGGCCAGGCAATTTGCATGACAACGTATGCAAATTCCTCTGCAAGCACAAACTGCAAAACTGACAGAAGCTCTTCTTTCCAGAGTCTTGCAGCATGCAAACCCAAACAATGGTCAAAAAGCTGCCTGCCTGCACAGGCAGCTAAGCGGATTCTCACATTTACTCTTTGAGTTATTTAAAGTAAACCAGTGAATGGGATTATCCTGAATTAAAACTTCCTCTTTAAACTTTACCCTAATCCACAGTGCCTCCCCCCCTCTAATTTCCATTTTATTTATACATTGCAGCATCAGAATTGCTGACACAGGTACACAGATGAAGCAATGAGAGGATAGCTCTGTTTTTATTTGCTCACAATCTCAATCATGTTGAACAGTACCTATAAATTACCATAGAAATACACATGTATTAGCTTGTGATTTGGCATATGCATAGTGGGAAGTTACACATTGCAAAAATGGGGGTAAACCGCACAGAAATTGAATGCAAATTACTTGGAAGCACATGTGAATACTTTCACACATCTGGGTACACGTGAGCTGCACAAAGTGAAATGTTTAAAAAAAAAACAAAAAAACATACTTCCTAAAAATGCTCAGCTAAGGCAAACACTCTTATAAGGTCTGCAACTGCTAAAAAATCTTTTAAAGAAGAACCATATCAGCCAATTGAGGGTCCAAGGGATTGACTCTGTCCCCCTCCCACGAAGGGGGGGGGGGGGGGGGGGGTGACAGGGTCAAACAATTATTGAGACGAGAGCTATTTTGGATTAGGAAGCTAGATGCCCTTGGTCCTGGGGGCCTCAACCGGGAGTATGAGTTGGGTCTATGTATTTAAGGATAGATGTCTTGTTGATAATGTGTTGGTCTGGACGCCTGGAGTCTTCTTCTCAGGCTGGTTCTGTTTATATAATTTTTTTCCAATCCTCCCCGACGGACATAGGTGGGAGAGGGATTTTTTTTATTTTGTTGGCTATGCCCGGCCTGGCCGCCGTTGGGAGGGTGGGATCATTTTCATTTTGGTTTTTTTTGTGGCGTTCGGTGTGTGGCCGGCGCTTTGGGTGGCCGCCAGACATCGAGCGGACATTTTTGACATTTTTTTATACTTTTTCCTTTTAATAATTTGTGATTTATTCTGCATCATTTACATCAAACCAATTAAGGGAAAGGATCATGTCCATTTTTATGCTTGAAAAGGCAAATTTTATGCATTATCGATATAGGCGATTGGATTGTAACATCTATATCCTAGACGATGTATGCTTCTGGGTGTTTTACGCGTACGGTTTTACGCATACACATTATTAAAGCCGCATGCGGATTTTCATTGCGGATTTACGCATGCGTCAGTTATATGACGTTTTTCATTCAGGACATGCTCTGCCCTCATTGGTCGGCGCTCCAGCAGCCGTTATAAAGTGATTGGAGCATAAAAATATATGCAGTTCCCCATCAGGTCTTCCACTGGATGGGAGGGTTTATATGTAGGAACTTAGCGTGATTGGTTGACGACAGGGCGTCCAGACCACTCTGATTGGCTCCTTAGTGGAGCAAATACTATTTAAAGGTGTTTGAACTTGTATGTATTCAGAGGGCTTGTCGACCTGAGAAAGAGAGGAGTCTCCTCTCGAAACGTCGCATAGACTTGCCCTTTTTATGTCTTTGATGCTTTAAAAATAAAGAGCTTTAAATACATTTGAAGACGGTGCTGGGTCTCTTCTCTTGGAGTTGCTACTTGTCTTAGTGAATCAAGCCCAATTCGTCTATTTCATATACAGGCTCGGACAGAGCCGCCGAACCACCGATGGTCCCATCGGTGGGCCCCGACTGCCCCTCCTCCTGGGGGCCCCAGAGCTAAGAGGGAGGGGGGCACAGCTTGGAAGGGGGGGAATTGGGCACAGAGCGGCGGGGAGGGGGTGAAGCGTCCCCCCCCCTCCCTCACCTAGGGCCCCCCCTTCCGCGCACCCCCCTCCTCCAGAAGTGCAGCCAGGCTGAGCCAGCAGCGAGCGGAGAATAGCTACAGAGATGATGCTATCTCTGCTCCGCTCCGAGTCCGCATGCCGCTGCCCTGCTGGTCTCTGACTGTAGTGTGTGACGCTGTCCAATCACGCTCTCGCAGTACTTCCTGCGAGAGCGTGATTGGACAGCGTCACTACAGGAGACAGAGACCAGCAGGGCAGCAGCGGCATGCGGAGCGGAGCAGAGATAGCATCATCTGAAGCTTATAAGCTATTCTCCGCTCGCTGCTGGCTGCACTTCTCGAGGAGGGGGGTGCGCGGAAGGGGGGGGGCCCTAGGTGAGGGAGGGGGGGGACGCTCCCCCCCCCTCCCCGCCGCTCTGTGCCCAATTCCCCCCCTTTAAAGCTGTGCCCCCCTCCCTCTTAGCTCTGGGGCCCCCAGGAGGAGGGGGGTGCGCGGAAGGGGGGGGCCCTAGGTGAGGGAGGGGGGGAGGCTTCCCCGCTGATCTGTGCCCTCTGCCCCCCCTTCCAAGCTGGGTGGGACTTGCATTGTGTGGGGGTATCTCTGCCACCAACCTGATTGCATTGTGTGGGGGTATCTCTGCCACCAACCTGATTGCATTGTGTGGGGGTATCTCTGCCACCAACCTGATTGCATTGTGTGGGGGTATCTACCGCCAACCTGATTGCATTGTGTGGGGGTATCTCTGCCACCAACCTGATTGCATTGTGTGGGGGTATCTGCAGCCAACCTGATTGCATTGTGTGGGGGTATCTCTGCCACCAACCTGATTGCATTGTGTGGGGGTATCTGCAGCCAACCTGATTGCATTGTGTGGGGGTATCTGCAGCCAACCTGATTGCATTGTGTGGGGGTATCTGCAGCCAACCTGATTGCATTGTGTGGGGGTATCTGCAGCCAACCTGATTGCATTGTGTGGGGGTATCTGCAGCCAACCTGATTGCATTGTGTGGGGGTATCTGCCAGGGCTGTGGAGTTGGAGTCGGAGTCGAGGAGTCGGAGTCGGGGCAATTTTGGGCACCCGGAGTCGGAGTCAGAGTCGTGGTTTCAGAAACTGAGGAGTCGGGAGTCGGAGTCGCATGATTTTTGTACAAAATCCACAGCCCTGTTAAGTATCAGACTAAGGAGTCGGAGTCTGAGCAATTTTGGGTACCCGGAGTCGGAGTTGGAGTCGTGGTTTCAGAAACTGAGGAGTCGGAGTTGGAGTCGGAAGATTTTTGTACCGACTCCACAGCCCTGGTATCTGCAGCCAACCTGATTGCATTTTGTGGGGGTATCTGCAGCCAACCTGATTGCATTTTGTGGGGGTATCTGCAGCCAACCTGATTGCATTTTGTGGGGGTATCTGCAGACAACCTGATTGCATTTTGTGGGGGTATCTGCAGCCAACCTGATTGCATTTTGTGGGGGTATCTGCAGCCAACCTGATTGCATTGTGTGGGGGTATCTGCCACCAACCTGATTGCATTGTGTGGGGGTATCTGCAGCCAACCTGATTGCATTGTGTGGGGGTATCTGCAGCCAAACTGATTGCATTTTGTGGGGGTATCTGCCGTCAACCTGATTGCATTTTGTGGGGGTATCTGCCGTCAACCTGATTGCATTGTGTGGGGGTATCTGCCACCAACCTGATTGTATTGTGTGGGGGTATCTGCCGTCAACCTGATTGCATTTTGTGGGGGTATCTGCTGCCATTTGACTACTTGATGAATTATCATGAGGCATGTAACTACTTGAATATTTTATCTAAAATGTATCTGGTCAGACCTAATCTCTGTGAATAACGCCGCTACTTATTTTGTGTTTTGTATTTTTTTTTTTTAAGTCTGCCCATGACTCATCATGACCATTTACACGTCTCCCTATTGGAGACTGTCCTCAGAATTGCTCACAATCTATTCCCTACCATAAAGTCATGCAAAATTTCTAGAGTACATGTGTATGTGAGCCCAAAATGGGGGGGGGGGGGGAGGGAGGGAGGAGGAGAGGGGGGGGGATCGGTTGAAAAGGGCGCCCGAGCTGCCTGTATGAAAAGGGCGCCGCCATAGACATCAATGTTATTTCTGGAAATATGGGCTACAAGGTGTAGAAAAGGGCGCCCGAGTTTTGATATAGGCTACAAGTGGGCTCCCCTTTGTAGCCCATATTTTTTCGGCTACAAGGTTTTCAGCTACAAGCGGGCTCCCCTTTGTAGCCCATATTTTTTTCGGCTACAGTAAGGTGCCCCTCTGTAGCCCATATTATTGACCTTTTTTTTGTAGCCGAAGTTTTTATATGGGCTACAAGTAGTGTTGGGCGAACAGTGTTCGCCACTGTTCGGGTTCTGCAGAACATCACCCTGTTCGGGTGATGTTCGAGTTCGGCCGAACACCTGACGGTGCTCGGCCAAACCGTTCGGCCACATGGCCGAACTAAGAGCGCATGGCCGAACGTTCCCCGAACGTTCGGCTAGCGCTGTGATTGGCCGAACGGGTCACGTGGTTCGGGCCCGAACGCGCTCTGATTGGCCGAACGGTCACGTGGTTCGGGTAAATAAATACCCGAACCACGTCATATCTCCGCCATTTCTCTGTGGGTTTAGCTTTGGGTAGGCAGGCAGGGTAGTTCGCTCTCCAGCCACGCTAGCCAGGGTCCCCCCCAGTCATTGTGTGTCGCTGCTGGGAACAGTAGTACACCGCTCGCTCAGCCACACTATATATATAGCATTGTTTACTGCCACTGTGTACCTCGCTCAGCCACGCTATATATAGCATTGTGTTTTCTGACACTCTGTGTACACGGCTTAGCCTGGCTATATAGCATTGTGTGTACTGCCACTGTGCACCTCGCTCAGCCACGCTATATATAGCATTGTGTTTTCTGACACTCTGTGTACACGGCTTAGCCTGACTATATAGCATTGTGTGTACTGCCACTGTGCACCTCGCTCAGCCACGCTATATATAGCATTGTGTTTTCTGACACTCTGTGTACACGGCTTAGCCTGACTATATAGCATTGTGTGTACTGCCACTGTGCACCTCGCTCAGCCACGCTATATATAGCATTGTGTTTACTGCCACTCTGTGTACACCGCTCAGCCAGACTATATACCATTGTTTACTGACACTTTGTGTACACCGCTCAGCCAGACTATATACCATTGTTTACTGACACTCTGTGTACACGGCTCAGCCAGACTATATAGCATTGTGTGTACTGCCACTGTGCACCTCGCTCAGCCACGCTATATATAGCATTGTGTTTTCTGACACTCTGTGTACACGGCTTAGCCTGACTATATAGCATTGTGTGTACTGCCACTGTGCACCTCGCTCAGCCACGCTATATATAGCATTGTGTTTACTGCCACTCTGTGTACACCGCTCAGCCAGACTATATACCATTGTTTACTGACACTCTGTGTACACCGCTCAGCCAGACTATATACCATTGTTTACTGACACTCTGTGTACACGGTCTTAGCCTGACTATATAGCATTGTGTGTACTGCCACTGTGCACCTCGCTAAGCCACGCTATATATAGCATTGTGTTTTCTGACACTCTGTGTACACGGCTTAGCCTGACTATATAGCATTGTGTGTACTGCCACTGTGCACCTCGCTCAGCCATGCTATATATAGCATTGTGTTTACTGCCACTCTGTGTACACCGCTCAGCCAGACTATATACCATTGTTTACTGACACTCTGTGTACACCGCTCAGCCAGACTATATACCATTGTTTACTGACACTCTGTGTACACGGCTCAGCCTGACTATATAGCATTGTGTGTACTGCCACTGTGTACCTCGCTCAGCCACGCTATATATAGCATTGTTTACTGACACTCTGTGTACACGGCTCAGCCAGACTATATAGCATTGTGTGTACTGCCACTCTGTGTACACGGCTCAGCCAGACTATATATCATTGTGTGTACTGCCACTCTGTGTACACCGCTCAGCCAGACTATATAGCATTGTGTGTACTGCCACTCTGTGTACACCGCTCAGCCAGACTATATAGCATTGTGTGTACTGCCACTCTGTGTACACCGCTCAGCCAGACTATATAGCATTGTGTTTACTTCCACTCTGTGTCTGCTGGGCCTGGGAACAGTAGTACACCGCTCACCCGCCACTGTATAGCATTGTGCTCTGTGTCGCTGCTGGGAATAGTGGTACTGTATAGCATTTCTGTACTGCCACTGTACTGCTGCCAGTCAGCGTGTACTGTAAGGATAAGTGAAATGAGGAAGAAATCCGGTGAAAGAGGAAGGGGCAAGGGAAGAGGTGTTTCCCCTGACGGTTCACGTACAGGCCACAGGGGAGCACCCAAGAAAACCCACTCAATACCGCCCATGTTGTCCAGGACAACAACCCTCACAGATCCAAAAGAACAGGACCAGATAATTACTTGGATGACCTCTCAAGCGTCCAGCAGTGGGTTAAGCAGCACCAGCACATCACGCACGAGGTCCGAGTCCTCAGCCAGTTACAAGGAGCCAGTGGGCACAAAGCTGACACAACCGGCAGCGACACCACGCACACAACTGCCAGATAACCAGTCCGATGAATTACCTCAGGACACAATGGGGTATTCGCAGGAGCTATTCCCAGCCCAACAAACTTCCACCTTTCAAAGGTCAATGGAGGAACAGCCAGAAATGTTGTGCCCGGATTCACAACCATTAACTGTGGGAAATGCACCGCGCACTGAAATACAAGGCGAGTCCGAGGAGGACTCGGAAACCCAAATCCCAGAGCAAGTTGGGCAGGAGGGGTTGCAATTGCAGGAGGTCGGCCGACAAGATCTGGAAGACGACGTTGGAGTGAGCTGCGCAGAGGTTGTTCTGGGGAGCTCTACTCCACGGCGGCGGCCCCCCACAATGACATATGACGAGTTTGAGGAGATGGAAGAGGAGGGTATGGACAATGTGGACATAGACCCAGATTTTGTTTCTGAACGAGAACATCGCCGTCGTAGCAGCAGCACAGATGAGTCTGTTGAAGAACCCACTGCTGCACGAGTTCGCCTTGTGCCACAAGGTAGGCGGCGCGCAATTTCAGGCACCACAAGCGTGGAAGTTCAAGTGAGAGGCAAAAGAGGAGCAAACAGAAATCGCCAGCAAGGAGGCAGGTGCTCCAAAGTCTGGGCTTTCTTTGAAGACTGCACTGAGGATGTTACCATGGCGATTTGCAAGGTGTGCAAGACCCGCCTGAGCAGGGGGAAAAGTATTAACAACCTCTCCACCACCAGCATGAGCCGCCACATGCTATCCAAACATCCCACTCTGTGGGCAAACGCGGCAGGACAGGGTACCAGCAACACTGCCTCCCTTGGGTTCACCAGACTCACCACCAGACCCGCCTCAGCAGCAGCAGTAGCCCAGCCATTGCGTGGTTCACAACATTCACAAACATCAGACGACGCTGACACTGTCACTTTCCGGAGTAGTGCTCTTGAGGTCTCCCAGTGTTCATCAAACACAACAACCAACAGCCCTTCCGTGTGCAGCGCTACGGTTCAGTTGTCTGTGTCGGAGATGTTTGAGCGCAAGAGGAAATTGCCAGCAAATGACCCCCGGGCCGTGGCAGTAACAGCCAGCATAGCCAAGCTTCTGGCCTGCGAAATGCTGCCATATCGAGTGGTGGAGACAAACAGCTTCAAGGGCATGATGTCAGTGGCCATCCCACGTTACGTGGTTCCCAGCCGCTACCACTTTGCGCGCTCTGCAGTGCCTGAGTTGCATGAGCACGTGGTCAGCAAAATAACCCGAAGCTTGAAGAATGCCGTTGCCTGCAAGGTTCACCTCACCACTGACACTTGGACGAGTGCGTTCGGACAGGGTTGATACATCTCCCTTACCGCGCACTGGGTGAACCTTGTGGAGCCTGGCAGCGATTCCTCACCTGCTACGGCGCGGGTGTTGCCCACGCCGCAAACAGCTGCACCGCCGTCCCTCCCACTGGATAACAACAGCAGCACCTACCTCTCTGACTCCTTCTCCTCCAACGCATCTCAAAGCTGTACCTCATCCGGAAACGCTAACCCAGCAGCAGTAGGATCGTGGAAGCAGTGCAGCACAGCTGTTGGCATGCGTCAGCAAGCGTTGCTGAAGCTGATCTGCCTTGGGGATAAGCAGCACACAGGGGAGGAAATTTGGAAGGGAATAAAGGAACAGACGGATTTGTGGCTGGCACCGCTGGACCTGAAACCGGGCATGGTTGTGTGTGATAATGGGAGTAATCTCATTCGCGCTTTAAGGTTGGCTAAGCTGACACACATCCCTTGCCTGGCGCACGTGATGAACCTAGTAGTTCAGCGGTTCCTGAGGACATACCCAGGCGTGGCCGATCTTCTGTTGAAGGTGCGTCGAGTGGCCAAACATTGTAGAAATTCCAGTACTGCTTCGGGGGCACTCGCCAAGATGCAGGAGCGCTTCAATCTCCCCCACCATCGCTTGCTGTGTGATGTCCCTACGCGCTGGAATTCTACGCTGCACATGCTAGCACACTTTTGTGAGCAGAAGAGTCCAAAATTTTGAGCAATCCACGTTGCTTGTGAGCAGTGACAACTCTTCAGTCAGCATTACCATACCACTGCTGTGTTTACTGAAGAGGTCAATGTTGAAAATCAAGGAAACAGCTGTCATGATGCAACTGGGGGAATCTGAAGGATAAAACGATCAGCGTGATGGTACCAACATCAGGCCATCCGCCTCAGGTAAATCTGGCACCAGCAGCTATGACAAAGAAGAGGAGGAGGAACAGCTGGAGTTGGAGCAGGAATTTCATGCCACCACTGACGAGGGCCAGAGCGGTGCACGTTGGACTTCCACAATTCAGCGCGAATGGTCAGCAGAAGCAGACCAGGAGGAAGGTGACGACTATGATGCATCACAACAACTATCACAACGCTCACAAGAGGATGATGAGGATTCTGGTAGGACTCTGGCACACATGGCTCAATTCATGCTAGACTGCATTGAACGCGACCCATGCATTGTGCGCATTCTGGACAACACCAATTACTGGGTTTATACCCTTCTGGATCCACGGTACAAACACAATGTTCCAAAACTGCTTGAAGAAAGAGTCAGACAGGTCAAAATGGAAGAATACCAGCAGGCCCTTGTGGAGACTTTAGAGAGGAGATTGACATCCTCCCCCTCCTCTAGCCAGTTGTACGCCGACAGACTGACTTCCGCAAACCCAGGACGACCAGGAGGGCAGCAAACAACGCAAGCCGCAGCTAGTGCCCAAAAGGGAATGGTATCGGCAGTGTCCTTGGAGTGGGAACATTTTCTGACACCCATGCAGCAGCAGCCCACTGAACAGCAAGCGTGCAGATCCACCTCCAACACCGATCGCCTGGAGAAGATGGTCAAGGACTACATGTCAGATGACGTAGCTGTGTCGAACAATCCATCTGCACCCTTCAACTATTGGGTATCGAAGCTAGACACCTGGCACGAACTGGCAATGTACGCAATAGAGGTGCTGGCTTGCCCGGCAGCCAGCGTTATGTCGGAACGCTGTTTCAGTGCTGCCGGAGGCATCGTCACAGATCGGCGTATCCGCCTCTCCACAGAAAATGCAGACCGTCTGACTCAAATTAAAATGAATCAATCCTGGATTGGAAATGACTACGCAACACTCCAGGACCCCAACCAAGTAACATGACCAATGAACATCTGGGATGGTGTAGCGTTTCCGGTCCCTGTTTATTGAACCTCTCATCTGTATTACATTTATGACTGCATGGCGGCAAAAAGCATTGCTGCTATATCCGCACGCTTTTTGTCCTCATGCAAGGCCTGGGTTGTTGTGTCTCAAAAAGCATGGCCTTCTCCTCCTGCGCCTCCTCCTGTTCCATCACGTCTGCTGCTGCTGGGTTAGCGTTGCCGCGTGGTCCCTGTTTATTGAACCACTTATCTTTATTACATTTATGACTGCATGGCGGTACAAAGCATGCTATCCGCACGCTTCTTGTCCTCATGCAAGGCCTGGGTTGTTGTGTCTCACAAAGCGTGGCCTTCTCCTCCTGCGCCTCCTCCTGTTCCATCACGTCTGCTGCTGCTGGGTTAGCGTTGCCGCGTGGTCCCTGTTTATTGAACCACTTATCTTTATTACATTTATGACTGCATGGCGGTACCTCATGCAAGGCCTGGGTTGTTGTGTCTCACAAAGCGTGGCCTTCTCCTCCTGCGCCTCCTCCTGTTCCATCACGTCTGCTGCTGCTGGGTTAGCGTTGCCGCGTGGTCCCTGTTTATTGAACCACTTATCTTTATTACATTTATGACTGCATGGCGGTACAAAGCATGCTATCCGCACGCTTCTTGTCCTCATGCAAGGCCTGGGTTGTTGTGTCTCACAAAGCGTGGCCTTCTCCTCCTGCGCCTCCTCCTGTTCCATCACGTCTGCTGCTGCTGGGTTAGCGTTGCCGCGTGGTCCCTGTTTATTGAACCACTTATCTTTATTACATTTATGACTGCATGGCGGTACAAAGCATGCTATCCGCACGCTTCTTGTCCTCATGCAAGGCCTGGGTTGTTGTGTCTCACAAAGCGTGGCCTTCTCCTCCTGCGCCTCCTCCTGTTCCATCACGTCTGCTGCTGCTGGGTTAGCGTTGCCGCGTGGTCCCTGTTTATTGAACCACTTATCTTTATTACATTTATGACTGCATGGCGGTACAAAGCATGCTATCCGCACGCTTCTTGTCCTCATGCAAGGCCTGGGTTGTTGTGTCTCACAAAGCGTGGCCTTCTCCTCCTGCGCCTCCTCCTGTTCCATCACGTCTGCTGCTGCTGGGTTAGCGTTGCCGCGTGGTCCCTGTTTATTGAACCACTTATCTTCATTACATTTATGACTGCATGGCGGTACAAAGCATGCTATCCGCACGCTTCTTGTCCTCATGCAAGGCCTGGGTTGTTGTGTCTCACAAAGCGTGGCCTTCTCCTCCTGCGCCTCCTCCTGTTCCATCACGTCTGCTGCTGCTGGGTTAGCGTTGCCGCGTGGTCCCTGTTTATTGAACCACTTATCTTTATTACATTTATGACTGCATGGCAGTACAAAGCATGCTATCCGCACGCTTCTTGTCCTCATGCAAGGCCTGGGTTGTTGTGTCTCACAAAGCGTGGCCTTCTCCTCCTGCACCTCCTCCTGTTCCATCACGTCTGCTGCTGCTGGGTTAGCGTTGCCGCGTGGTCCCTGTTTATTGAACCACTTATCTTTATTCCATTTATGACTGCATGGCGGTACAAAGCATGCTATCCGCACGCTTCTTGTCCTCATGCAAGGCCTGGGTTGTTGTGTCTCACAAAGCGTGGCCTTCTCCTCCTGCGCCACCCTCCTCCTGTTCCATCACGTGTGCTGCTGCTGGGTTAGCGTTACCGGTCACTTTTCCTGGAACCTCTTATATGTATTACATTTATGACTGCATGCCGACAAAAAGCATGTTACCTGTGCAAAGAAAACAGACATTTCCCGCATTTAAAAGACAGTTTTCCCTTTGAAACTTTAAAATCGATTTTCTCAAAAACTATAAGCTCTTTTTGCTAAATTTTTTTTCCTCTTGTACCCACTCCCAAGGTGCACATACCCTGTAAATTTGGGGTATGTAGCATGTAAGGAGGCTTTACAAAGCACAAAAGTTCAGGTCCCCATTGACTTCCATTATGTTCGGAGTTCGGGTCGAACACCCGAACATCGCGGCCATGTTCGGCCTGTTCGGCCCGAACCCGAACATCTAGATGTTCGCCCAACACTAGCTACAAGCACTGTAAGCCGAATTATTTCATTCCCCCACTATCCATGGCGGCCTGGAGGGGGAATAGTAATTAACACATCCCGGAGTTTTTTTGTAGCCGAAGTTTTTATATGGGCTACACCAGGCGCCTTGTTTTTTTTGTAGCCGAAGTTTTTATATGGGCTACACCAAGCGTCTTTTTTTGTAGCCGAAGTTTATATGGGCTACACCAGGCACCTTTTTTGTAGCCGAAGTTGGTATATATATGGGCTCCACCAGGCGCCCTTTTTTACCGGCGCCCTTTTCATGTAGACACGAGGGGGGTGGGCCCCAGGCTGAAACTTCCTTGGTGGGCCCTTGGTGTCCCAGTCCGACCCTGTTCATATATTATTTCACCTTTTAAATTGAATTACTGAAAAAAATGGACTTTTGTTTGATATTGTAAGTTTTCGAGTCATATCAGCTTTAGCACACTCCTATCTCCATTGGAGTGCTTGGTCTAACACTGTGTGAATCTATTTGTAAAAGATAACCTCGGGATAGGATGTTGAGCACATTCACGCAACCTTCTTGGTTGACCATAATGAGGCTTGTTGTGAGTGGATCTTGTCCTGTTAAACTGCTTTATGGTCATGGCCACCATGCTGCAACTCTGTTGGCAATCTTCTTATAGCCTAGGCCATCTTTATATAGAGCAACAATCCTATTTTTACTATCCTAAGAGAGTTCTCTGCCATGAGGTGCCATGTTGAACTTCCAATGACTAGTATGAGAGAGTGTGTGGCCCATATGCAATTAACTTTCTCTCCTGAGTTATCTCCTAGGAGATAATTTTCATATTCTCTTTAAAATCACCTTTAAGCATTTTATAATTGAAAAAGTACCTAAAAGTTGGTGAAAATATACTATCAAAATTATTTTGAGTACTTTCTTGCTTTCTGGTGGTTTAAAAGACATTTTATGACAAGGTGTGAAAATGTCACTCAGGAGAAAAAGTGAATTGCATATGGGCCTGAGAGTGATAACACCACATTTAACACACCTGCTCCCCATTCATAACTGAGACCTTGTAATGCTAATAAGTAACATGACCCCAGGGAGGTAAAATGTCTCATTGGGCAGAAATGTGAAATTCTTCACTTTTAGGGTGTGCTCCCTCCCTCTGCATGCAAAGATGCTAGCTATTGATAGACCTGTTTATAAGGTGGTGATAAATGCTGCTTTTTTAAATTTATCTGCAGTTTTGGCACATCACCTCTTGTTCTACACAGTATTTTTACTAATTTAAACAAACAATCATTAATATTTGCAACTTAGTGATGTAACTGTCGCAAAAATCTCAAAATTTAAAACACATATAATAAGAAATACGTTTCTTCCTCAGTAAAATGAGCCATAAATTACTGCTCTACCATGCTGCTGGCATTCACAGTAAGTAGTAGAAATCTGACTTTACCGACAGATTTTGGGCTAGTCTATCTCTCTATAGGGTATTCTCAGCATGGCCTTTATTCTTTATAAAGACACCCCCTGAATAAGATTTATACAAAGATGCTGACCAGCCTCCCTGCTCACCGTACACTTTTTTGGCAGTTGGAGGGAGAAACTGTCATTCACTAAGTGCATTTTGAAAATAAAGAAATCCTTGTGAACCCCCATGAAGAGTTGGGCTAGTCCAAAACCTGTCGGTTCTGTCAGATTTCTACTATTTACTGTAACTGACAGCAACATAGGAGAAAAGTAATTTATGGCTCAATTTACTCAGGAAGAAGCATACGTTTTAATTTTATATGTTTACATATATTTTAAATTTTAAGATTTTCGCGACAGAGGTCCTTTAACCTCCCTGGCGGTAAGCCCGAGCTGAGCTCGGGCTATGCCGCGCAGGGAGATATCTCAGCCCCTGGTGGGGCGATTTGCACCATGTAAAGTGCTGTGCGCGCAGCTAGCACTTTGCTAGCTGCGCGCACAGCTTGATCGCCGCCACTCTGCGGCGATCGCCCGCACGCAGCGGCAGAAGAGGCCCCCCCCCCAGAGCCCTGCGCTGCCCGGACCAATGAGTTCCGGGCAGCGCTATGGGCTGGATCGAGTGCGCCTGACGTCAGGACGTCGGCTGACGTCCATGACGTCATGCCGATCGTCGCCATGGCGACAGGAGAAGCCAAACAGGGGAACGCGTTATATACGCGCTCCCCTGTTTGCTATTGTTGCCGGCGGCGATCGGACTAGAGGGCCACATGCGCCCTCTAGTGGTGTTTCATGTAGCTACCACTCTGGTAGCTTTACATGAAACAAAAAAAAATTAAAAAAAAGGTTTTTTTTCACCATTTGAAAAAAAAAATTAACCGCCAGGGAGGTTAAAGGACTTACGAGGCCAAAAGCCCTAAAAAAGTAAAGTACCTCCATGATGTTTAAATGCACGGAGGATGCCATTCGCGCCCTCCGTGCAGTTCCGCTTCCCCCTCCGATCCAAGCTACAGTACGTGGTTCGGGGGGCTGGCGGCAAATCGGACTGCGCAGCCGCGGCCAGCTCCGGCGGCCATATTAGGAGTGGCAGGAGAGCCCGACTCGGCCTGTGGGGTCATGATCGGAACGGGGGGCGATTTCACTAAGGGGACCCGGCACAACTGCACGGAGAGCGCGGATGGCGTCCTCCGTACATTTAAACATCATGCAGGTCTCGTAAGTCCTTTAAGTCCTTTGGCCTCGTAAGTCCTTTAAGTAATTTATCGCCTGGTATTGTTCCTTAAGGTGCGTACACAAGCACTATAACTGTCACCCATAGGAATCAGGACTCAATACCTTGGGCAACAGTTTTGGCCATGAGCTCACACATACACATCCCTTGGCTACAGCTAGCGAAGTATACTGTTGCTATAGGAATGGGAGGAGGGATGCCAGGGACAAGACATGATGGAGCGGCTCCCAGCAGGCACAGTAAGGAGGGGAACAATGCACTTGGCCATTGCCTGAAAATCCAGTGTGACCCTGAAATGGCCACCTTTGCTCAGTTCCATCTTGACAAGACATATATTTATATTGCATTTTTCTCCTGGCAGACTCAAAGCGCTTGAGCTTCAGCCACTAGGGGCACACTCAGTAGCCAGCAACAGTTTTAGAGAGTCTTGCCCAAGGTCTCCTTACTGAATAGATGCTGGCTTACTGAACAGAAAGAGACAATATTAAAACCCTGGTCTCCAGTGTTAGAGCCTTTACCAGCAGGGCTGGCGCTTCCATAGAGGCAAAGGGGGCAATTGCCCAAGGGCCCCAAAGGTGTGTATCCCCCTCCCTTCTAGCTATGGTGGCCCTATACATGCCTGCAGGGAATGAGGAAGAGAAGCACCGTGGAGAAGTCCAGAGTGTATAGCATGGTAATTAGGTAAGACCCCGCTGTGTGTACACTCTGGAATTATCAAGGGAAATGCGGAGATGAATAATGGGGTCCTCAACCCAACAATGTTTTCGGGCATATATGATGGATACTTAATGATTTTGTGTGGCTAGGAGTGTGGTGGGATAGGTCCTCGTCTGAAACAGCATCACAAAGCTAATATGGTGTATTGGTAAGAGTGTTTTACCAATAGTCTCAATGTAGGCTTTTCTTGTGCCAAATATACATTGACTGTTTCATATGTATCCTTTGGGAGGGAGTGTGTTTGGAGAGGGATTCCTTTATGAAATTCTTCACAGAATTCTTAAAATCTCATGTGAGAAACAACTTCCTAGCAGCAGCTGAAAAGCCATAGTGAGTCTGAGTCACTCTGTAATATTTCTCCTCCTCCTCCAATGGTGCTACAGCCCAATTAGAGCCTTGACCTCCTTCAGTTTTCTGCCCCATCCATTTCTTTCTATGGCTGTTTGTTTCCAGTTGTGTATCTTTAGCTGTTCTTTGGCATCTTTGTCGACTTTATCTGCCCATCTCTTTCTAGGTCTTCCAGTTGGTTTTCGTCCATCCATGTTCATCCTGTAATATTGCTTGAGAAAAGTTTTTGTGCAACTAAAACAAAAACTAAATTAGTAAAGACTTTTGTTGCGTCAATTTACATTGCACATAACCAGACCATCACTCTGCAGCTAACTGCAAATTGCTAGTAGCAGTAACATGGGGTCGCTCTCTGCCGATTGTATCAGTTTGCGGTGGACTTTAAAGAAAAGGGGCCATATGCAATTCCTTTTTTCTCCTAAGTTTTCTCCAAGGAGATAATTTTTCATCTTCTATCTAAAATAACTTTATTGTTTTCTGGTAGCGTAAGGAAAACTATAACTAAAAAAAGTTCCCCTGGGGGGTACTCACTTTGGGTGGGGGAAGCCTCCCGATCCTATAGAGGCTTCCCCCGTCCTCCTCTGTCCCACGGCAGTGTCACTCTGGCCCTCCGAACAGTGGGGATGTAAATATTTATCTTCCTGGCTCCAGCGCAGGCGCAGTATCGGCTCTCTGCTCGGAGATAGGCGGGAATAGCCGATCGCTGTCGGTCCGCTCTACTGCGCAGGGGCAAGTCTCCTGCACCAGCATAGTAGCGTGGACCCGACAGAGATCGGCTATTTCGGGCCTATCTCCATGCTGAGAGCTGCAGCAGTGCCCCCGCTGGAGCCAGGGAAGGTAAATATGTCAAGCCTTGTTGGGCTTGTTGAGCCAGGATTGCGGGATGCTTCGGGGAGCCAGCGCTGGACTGCCTGCAGCTTCAGGGGAGAGGGAAGCCTCATTGGGACCCTTAGGCTTCCTGTGAGAAAACGCGGAGAAGCCGCCGCGTGTACTGGCGGCAGGGCGGCTGATTCCGCGTCCAACGCGGCGGTCTGCACGCGTAAGCGTGCATCTAGTGACATGGCAGAACGTGGAAAAGCCGCCGCATGTACTGACAGCAAGGTGGCTGGTTCCGCGTCCAGCGCGGCAGTTTGCACGCAGCAGCGTGCAGCTGGTGTGGCTGAGCCTGTTAGTTCACACAGGTTTAGGAATACGCGCGCGCGCTGAAAGGCAGAACTTTTATGATGATTTAGGGGGGGATCAGCTGACCAGGCCGGTCAGCTGACCCCAGAGCTGCTAACCATTGGTTGATCACTTTAGGGTGGCGCCAGAGAGCACTGCTCTATATATGGTTACTGCTGGCCACTCTCAAATTGTCTGCCGTTGCGAACACTACGTGGAAGCACTCAGACCTTAGTCAGATCCAACAGTGTGTTTGAACCAGGAGGACCTGGGAATTTACACTGAGCCAGATTACTTGTGTTATTATTCTGTTATTCATTAGACTAGTTCCAGGGTGTAGAGACCACGGACCTCACACCCAAGACTAGGGAACTTGTGTTATTATTCTGTTATTCATTAGACTAGTTCCAGGGTGTAGAGACCACGGACCTCACACCCAAGACTAGGGAACTTGTGTTATCATTCTGTTATACTTCAGACTAGTTCCAGGGTGTAGAGACAACGGACCTCACACCCAAGACTAGGGAACTTGTGTTATCATTCTGTTATTCATCAGACTAGTTCCAGGGTGTAGAGACCATGGATCTCACACCCAAGACTAGGGAACTTGTGTTATCATTCTGTTATACTTCAGACTAGTTCCAGGGTGTAGAGACCACGGACCTCACACCCAAGACTAGGGAACTTGTGTTATCATTCTGTTATACTTCAGACTAGTTCCAGGGTGTAGAGACCACGGACCTCACACCCAAGACTAGGGAACTTGTGTTATCATTCTGTTATACTTCAGACTAGTTCCAGGGTGTAGAGACCACGGACCTCACACCCAAGACTAGGCATTGTTTGATATCTGTTATTACTTATTGCTTTCCTGACTTTTCCTCCGCTCTCTGATTCAATACCACGCATATCTGATATTCCGTTGCCAAACCCTGCCTGCCTTGGATACCGAATCAGTTTTCTGTCTTTGTACTTTGTCTGTCCGTGTGTTGCCGACCTGTCTTGCCCGACCCCGAGAGCTATCTCGCCTCTTAAGAGATAGTCTCCAGATCTGTCAGTGACATCCACCTTCAGGTGTCACTCACTCTCTGGTCCTTCCTACCTTCAGCCTGACTCCACCCCTTGGAGAGTCTCAGGCTGCTGGAAGGTTCTGTGCTCTCTGTGAGCAGTATTGCCCATACTGTCTAAGATCACCTGCTCATCAGGTGCGTTACTCAAAGTCATACTGTTACACCAAACACTCACGAGTATACATAGGTGTCCAGAGGTTAGAACTATATCTGTATTATTGGTGATACTGCAGATCACCAATAATCAGATTCTCTCTGCGTGCTGACACCGATCGTTACACTTCCCCCTCCTGAGGTGAGTACCCCCCAGGGGAGCTTTTTTTTGTTACAGCGTTTCTTTAAAAGGCATTTTATTGATAAGGAGAAAAGTGAATTGTATAAGGGCATAGGTATGCATGTTAGCAAACCTGTAATGGGATCCGTTCTAATGCACCTTCACACACGCAATCAAACCTTCAGTTCCTCTATCTTCAGCAGTGCTAACCTCGCCTACCTATGAAATGTCACTGCATCTTCAAGAAACCATACACTGTGAACATTTGTGGTCAGGATTGAGCAACTAAGTTATTTACATGTTTCAAAATAAAAAGCTCTCAAAATAACTTATACCAAACTTACTTAAAGAAATACTGAAGTGAAAATAAACTGCTGAGATAAACATGTGTGTGTACAGTGCCAAGCTAGCACACAAATATAACTAGGCTAAATTATTTTTTTCTTTCACTGCCTAAATGAGTTAAAGTAAACCAGAGACCTCATAAAGTAAAGATTTGATACTTACCCTGGGCTTCCTCCCGCCCCATAAACATGTCCCTTGCTGTCCTCCCGCGGCCTGGCTCAGTCGCGTCAATCCGGGTCTACTGCGCATGCGCGGGTGGCTTGTGCATGCACAGAAGACCCAGACTGGACCCAACTGAGCCAGTTACCGGGGCTGATCATGGCTGAACGGCGGACCGCTGGAGGACAGCGAGGGACTCAGACGTGTTTATAGGGCATGAGGAAGCCCTGGGTAAGTATCACATTTTTACTTTACAAGGTCTCTGGTACACTTTAACATTCAGTTATGCATGTAGCATTTTTAAAGTCAGGACTTTAGCTGATAAGGAATTACAGCCACAAAACTCTTTACTCTTTTGTCACAGAGAATGGCTTCTAAAAGCAGGGAAGAGATAATACGGTTGATCGAATTCACTTTTTTTTCCTAAGGTTTCTCATAGGAGATTATTTTTCATCTTCTGTTTAAAACTTTTCAAAACTCTGCAATTGAAAAAGTACCAAAAGGTACAGAGACAGAAGACACAGGGGGACAGAAGAGAACACAGAAGAGACAGAAGAGGACACAGGGGAAAAAGGAGGACACAGGGGAGAGAAAGGAGGATACGGGGGGGGGGGGGGGGGGCAGAACAGGACACAGGGGGCAGAGGAGAGACACAAGAGCTATAAGGAAAGCACAAGGGGAACATAATACTTTAGGGAAAAAGGTCCATAAGACGTCCCTGCACCATGGATGCACCAGGTTTAGTACATTTTTTTACCCTGGTTTTTGTCCTCTAAACTTAGGTAAGTCTTATAGTCCGGAGCGTCTTATAGTCCGGAAAATACGGTAGCTAAAAAAACACGGTCATTTTTTTCGGAGTATTTTCTTGCTTGCTGGTGGCCTAAAGGGCATTTTATTGATAAGATGTGAAAATGTATCGAATAATTTTAAAAAATCAAACCAATCTATATATAGGTAATCCCCGCCGATACGAACGGCATGGATTATGCTGGAACGAGTAAACAAAACAATTCAAATTGGACTTTTGTTTGAGAAAATCGATTCTAAAACATTCAAAGAAGAAATGGCTTTTAAACTTGTAAAAGCAGGTAAAAAGGGCAGAGGTGACACAGAGGGGGACACTATAGGCATGGGGGGGGGGACAGAGGTGACACAGAGGGGGACACTGGAGGCACAGGGGGGCACAGAGGAGGTACAGGGGACAGATTTGGCACAGTGTTCCAACTTAAGAACAGATTCAGGTTAAGAACTAACCTACTACAGTCCCTATCTCATTCGTTAACCGGGGACTACCTGTATATAACATTGTATGTGTGTGTATGTATGTATGTATGTGCCGCCATAACTCTAAAACGCCTTTACTGATTTTAACAAAACTTGGTATAGAGATTCCCTTACTACCAGGGAAGATATATTCTGGGGTCTCATTCTCCCCCCCCCCCCCCCCCCCCCCCCCCCCCCCTACCCCTGCACACCTAGGCAGAGCCACAAACAGCCAATCAGATTTCACCCATTTACATCAATGGCAAAGATTTTAAAAGTCTGTCATTCTCACAGTATTAAGCTTAGAGTCCACAAACTTGGCACAGTTGGTTACTTGGTGACCGAGGTTACAAATTCAGGGAAAGTGGGTGGAGCATAAAACATCCATCAAATTTCAGCCATTCATTTTAAATGGGAAAATGTAAACTGTAGTCATTCTTAGACTGTTATTCGCAAGGTTTTTAAACTTGGCACACTTAGTCACCGGGTGACTGGGATTAATATTCAGGAAAGTGGGTGGGGCCTATAAAAGCCAATCAAGATTTACCTATTGAATTTCAAAGGGAATATTTAAATTGCTGTCATTCTTGCACTGTTAATGCCAATTGCCTCAAACCTGCTACAGTTGGTCATTGGTTGACTGGGTTCAAATTCACAAAAGGGGGGGGGGAGGAGCCACACACAGACTATCAGATTTGATTTATTTCAATGGGAAATTTAAATTATTGATGCCAAGGACCCCAAAACTCATAACCTTGGTCATTGAGTGACTGTATCAAGGTTGGAAAATCAGCCAAATACATACTGGGGCATGCCGGGTCTTCCGCTAGTATACCATAAAACATATAATCGATTCTCCTGAAAAATTTAATATTTCTGGAAAATGATTAACCACTTCTTAACCGCAGGGTTTTTTACCTAAAAACCACAGCAATTTTCACATTTAAGGGAGGCAAGGGTTAATGGGCTTAATAGGGGTATAATTTATTCAAAAAAAAAACCTCACTGATGCTGATCACTCACTAATGCTGTATTAGTTATCTGAGATCCTCTCACGAGTGATCTCAGTAACTGTAACAGCATAGTGACTGATTCAATGTTTACACACATTCTGAATGAATTAGCACTGTCATTGGCTTTGGCAGTGCTCATTCAAACTTGCAAGCACTTTGATTGGCTTTGTGAACACATGTTCACATCAGCCAATCACAGACCAGCTGGTGCCCAACGCATCCGCGTCCACGCGAACGCGATCGCGCACAGCAGGAAAATAAACAGGAGTTGCTTATCTACGCCCCTGTGACTCAGGTGAATTTTAAAGGGGCGTAGATAAGCGTGGCAGAGGTTGCCAAGTGGTTAAACATTCAGTTTTTGTATTTTTCTATTACAGTTTCACCTTGTTGTGTCTCTGAGTGTGTGTTTTGAGTGCAGAGGGTTAATGATTGTTTTCATAAAACTAATAACAAGCTTACTGTAGGTTGGTTTTGGTCAAGCGTTTGTCATTTAAGGAGAGTGGCGCTATACAAATACTAAATAATAATAATAATATTAACATGCATGTCTGACCACCATAACTTATGTATGAACTCCCCTGCTTAGCACCATGTCTTGCATGATGCTACTAATACTATTTTGATGTCCTGAATGTTATATTGCCTTTTGTGACAAACAGGTGGTCCCCTACTTGGAACCAATACCAGGACAATTTATGTTCTCCTATTCCAAAGCTTTTATAATCCCAGATTTATAAAGGGTTGATCAGATTTTGTAGTATGGTTCGGTGATCTCTTCTGTGAGAAGTAGCAGATCACCAGCTGTGAATGTTACTTTTTGTCTTGAAAAAAAAAAGCAAAATGTGACTCATCTGATTATTGTGTACTGCTGTACTTCTTAAAGTGAACCTAAAGCTATAAAAAAAAATGAGATGAACTCACCTGGGGCTTCCCTTAGCCCCCTGCAGCCGATCGGTGCCCTCGCAGCTTCGCTCCGATGCCTCTGGACCCGCCGGCGACGACTTCCGGTTTCGCCGTCACCGGCCGACAAGCATGGGAACGCGAGTGATTGTTCGCGTTCCCAGCCTGTATATCGCCCCCTATGCTGCTATTGCGGCTTCTTAGCAGCATAGCAGCATAGGGGGCGATATACAGGCTGGGAACGCGAACAATCACTCGCGTTCCCATGCCTGTCGGCCGGTGACGGCGAAACCGGAAGTCGTCGCCGGCTGGTCCAGAGGCATCGGAGCGGAGCTGCGAGGGCACCGATCGGCTGCAGGGGGCTGAGGGAAGCCCCAGGTGAGTTCATCTCATTTTTTTTTTTTATCTTTAAGGCTCATGCACAAGTCCAACTTAAAGAGAAACTCCAGTGAAAATAATGTAATAAAAAAATACTTCATTTTTACAATAAATATGTATAAATGATTTAGTCAGTGTTTTCTCATTGTAAAAATATTTCCTCTCCCTTATTTACATTCAGACATTTATTACATGGTGACATATTTACTGCTGGCAGGTGATGTCAATGGAAGGAGACGCTGCTTGTATTTTTGGCAGTTGGAAACAGCTGTTATTTCCCACAATGCAACAAAGGCTCCCGCAGTGTGATGTCAGGACCTCAGTACTGTGAGGCGCTGACATCACACTCTGGGAGGGGTTTCACCACAAAATCAGCCACACAGAGCCCCCTGATGATCCGTTTGAGAAAAAGGAATCGATTTCATGGGAAAGGGGGTATCAGCTACTGATTGGGATGAAGTTCAATTCTTGGTTACGGTTTCTCTTTAATGCACAACCAACTGTACAACATGACCACTCACACAACAAGTTGTTTACCTGACAAGTACGTACACACACACACCAACCAACTAAACAACCAACTCACTTAAATACTATGCTAAACTAAATGACAACATGTCTGCATTCAAAAACAACAAAAGTTGTTCAAAAACTTATGCACACATTCCAACCTGCATGATAGTTGGACAGATTGATCCACTGGTTGGATCTGGCAAACAACCTGTTATCAGTTGGCCATTTGGTTGTTTGATAGCCATACACACACAGAACTATCTTCCAACAGACAAATTTTGAAGATAGTTAGACAGATTGTTGGTGTGTATGAGCCTTTAATGTGGCGACCTGCAGCAATCTAGAGAACACAGGGTTTAAAACAAACTCCATTGGCTTCTATTGTAGACTGGTGTTCTCTAATTTAAAAGTGGGGAATCCTACTTGGCGACTTATAGAGTTGGTGGTTGATTGCCCTTTATAAATACACGGGGTTCTCTACTTACAAACAGGTTCCACTCCGGGAGATTGTTTGTAAGTTGAATTTGTTTTGTTCTGTGTTAAACTCTAAATTTGGACACACAGTATATTATAAAGTATGTTTTTTGATTGTTTTTATTGTTCCTTTAAAGTGTTTAACCTAAGTATAAAAGTTTATACAATCCTGTAACATTTAACAATGTTTGTTTCTTGCTTAGTACAGCGCCATGGAATATGTTGGTGCTTTATAAACCAATAATAATAATAATTAATAAAAAAACAACAACAGTATAGTATATTTTATATATGAAGACAACTTTATGTGTATCTCTGAAACATTGTAACTCAAATTGTTTGTAAGTAGAGGAGTATCTGGACAGGAACTGTAAATTTGGGGGAAGATTTTGGCTAAAAGTAACATTCATAGAATATTGACTGTTATTTAAAGGAAACCCTATGTGAGAGACATCTGGAGGCTGACATACTTATTTCCTTTTAAACAATGCACATTGCCAGGCTGTCCTTCCTCTGCCTCTAATACTTTTAGCCATACACCCTGCATGCGGATCAGATATTCCTGAAAAAAAATCTGCCAAGATTAGCCACATGCTTGCTTTAGGTGTTTGATTCAGACTAGTGCAGTCAGAGACATCAGCAGGACTGCCAGGCAACCGGTATTGTTTAAAAGGAAATAAATATGTCAGCCTCCATATTTTTCTTACTTCAGTTGTCCTTTAGTTGCATCTCCCCCCCTCCCCCCCCCCCAACTGCTGCACACTGCAAATGTTTTATAACTTGCAAATTGCCATTCCTGCCTTCAGGAAAAGTCACTTTTTAAAGTATTTATGATATAATCAGGCTGTCAGCAGATGTCCTCATACAAGCTGATCAACCTCGGGTTCTTTTTTTTTTTAATAACAAAGACACATACTATACAGTATAAATCCGTTTGTTCATTTCCCTTATTTCCATAATACTCTGTTGTCCTGCACAGAACTCATACTTGTCTTTGTCCTGTTACAGAAGTGGAAGAAAGTTTGGGGAGTTTTGTATGGAGCTACAGTCACAGGATTGGCCCGTCTGGAGCTATATGAGGGCTCTCAGCCCCCGGAGGCCGGCCGCAGGCAGGAATACTGGAAGTTACTGCAACTCAATGAATGTGTGAGCCTATCAGAGCGCGTTGCAGAGAGCAGCCCAAAGGACACTCTGGCATTCAGCATTGAGACGGCTCAGAGAGTGTACCTCATAGCCAGTGAGACATCCGAGCAGCCCAACTGGGTGAAGTCACTCTGCAGCTTGGCCTTTCCTCAGGTGAGAGAGAAATCCAAACTGATCAAAAAAAAGCACTGCATAAGGTGTCAGCACTATATAAATACTAAATAATAATTATTTTTTTCAGTCGTATCTAAATAGAGCAATGTTTGGAAATTCTGATTAATGCAAGCCTGTGAGATGCACATGTCAAACATTTACATATAAATTGTATTAGCAAAGCACTCCTCAAATGGAAAAGGATGGATGTGTCTCGGTAAATCCAGCTGCACTCCGGATCACTTAGTAGTAGTAGAAAAGATGACCGGCACCATCCATATATTCATGCTCTTTTATTTTCATATATCATACATTGCAGCAGTAAAGGCAACGTTTCAGGGTAACCACCCCTTTGTCAAGCTGTGCTGTCAATGCTCAAACTGAATACACAACATATACCTCTATTTATATCCCAGCAAAAGCCTCAAGTAGCCAATCATATGATTCTGGCTAACCACTAGCCAATCATATCAGTACCGCCTCATGCGGACCTGATGGGGAACTAACATGGGTTACATGCTATTGGAGAATTCAAACTGAACTACCCACCTCCTCTTTCCTCTCCACAAACCGCCTCCACCAACACATCCGCATGCGCCAGGTTATCACAGCCGTATCTCCCACCAGGCCGCCGCTCCGGCGGACCTGATGGGGAACTTGCCCGAGTGACGCGCGGTGCGGGGCTAAGCCCCACCCCCCGCGTCTCCCTAGCGACGACAGACGCAGGCGGCGAGTATCGCCGCTCTGCGCTGTGTGATATAATGAAGGGGAGTGTCAGCAGAGCGGCCAATGGGAGGGCACCTCCCCATTAAGATGTGTGGCAACCTCATTGCATATACACAATACTGCAAACCTTACATTGCAACATATTACAGGCTGGTAAGGGTGGCCAGCACAGAAAAAAGGAAGAGGCATTAACATCAAATATAGAGGCACTCCATATATATGTTATATCGTAGTGAAGAGCGGAGAAACTCACCCAGCATATTATATCCTATCTATAGTCTAGTGAAAAAGCTGATGTACATAAAACAACTCCATATTATGAATACAATGTCACTATATGGACATCATATTCGAAGCTGGATACAGTGGAACAGGGAAAACACATCAAATAAATGGTAATAAATCAAATTCTCTATTCAAACCCCGTGGTTCCATTGTGTCCAGCTTCTTGATCCAATATGCTTCTCTGTACAGCAGTCTTTTCACTCTATCACCACCTCTCCTAAGGGGCCCAACCTGTTCAATAATCATAAATCTCAATTGGCTGACATGGTGTCTAGCCTGATGGAAATGATATGCTACAGCTTGGTCAGATCTTCTGTGTAGTTTGCCCAATGTAGAGTAGTCCACATGGACATTTTAATGCATACACTACATACTTTGAATCGCATGTAAAACAGTCATAGATTTTAAACTTAGTACCCTTATGGGGGTGTACAATCTGATCACCCCTAATTACTGAATTACAGTGAACACAGTTCATACAGGGAAATGTACCTCTACGATTAGATTTTGACTGACCTCTAGGAGTGGAATCTGCATGAACCAAATGGTCACGTAAGTTGGGAGCCCTTTTGTAGGAGATGAGCGGTGGATTTTTAAAAAAACCTATATCAGGAAAGCTGTCAGAGAGTAAATACCAGTGTTTCTTAATAATTTTAGCTATACGATCACTCTGTGTATTGTATTTTGTCACAAATGGTATTCTCTCTAGAGATGAGCCGAAATTTTCGAAATTTCGAACTGCTTTTATTACGAATGCGAAATTTAACATTACGACCCAAATTCGTAATTTCGTAATTAATTTTCAAATCGTAATTTACAATTTCGTAATCGAAATTTCACTCCCGTAATGACGAATTTCGTGTCTCCAACCGAAATTTTACTGTTTCAGGTTTGTAAGGGTTTCTATCCCTCTAGATGCCTAAAATGAATAGCACAGCCAGCCAGCCAGCCAGCCAGCCGCCTCCTCCTCCTCCCCCTCCCTCCCTCCCTCCTCCCTCTCTCTCTCTCTCCCTCTCCCTCCCTCTCTCTCCCTCTCTCTCCCTCTCTCTCCCTCTCTCTCTCTCTCTCTCTCTCTCTCTCTCTCTCTCTCTCTCTCTCTCTCTCTCTCTCTCTCCCCAGAGATCTGTAGTATTTCAAAACCATACTCACATTCATGACATGTCCAGGGATCAAACCCAGGCCAACCACATGGAAGACAGCTATGCTCACCACCATACCACCAAACACACACTAAATAGACTGCTAACCTAAATCTTACTTGTAGACAGTCATATGAGACACATGCTGGGTGCAGGGCTTTGTGATTGGACCATGGACCATGCGATAGAGTGAGGTGCAAAAATGAAATCATGCCTAGCAGAGGATGGTTTCACAATGCTAAATGCTAGGCTGGCTGTGGTGCAATTGGTTAGTGCGTCTGGCTGGTAACAGCAAGGTTACAGGTTCGATTCCATCCAGGCATGTCTTTTCCTTTTGCGTTCAACAGTTGTCCAAACAGAGCCAACAGAGCCCCAGATAGCCATGTAGAGTTAGGTCACAGCTAGCCTGGCTGTGGTGCAATTGGTTAGTGTGTCTGGCTGGTAACAGCAAGGTTACAGGTTCGATTCCATCCAGGCATGTCTTTTCCTTTTGAGTTCAACAGTTGTCCAAACACCGAGCACAAAGTTTTGCATGCGTAAAGTTTTACGCACGCAAAATACCCCATGGGGTTCAATGGCGCAGCGCGCGCACGCAAAAGGAAAAGACATGCCTGGATGGAATCAAACCTTGCTGTTACCAGCCAGACACACTAACCAATTGCACCACAGCCAGGCTAGCTGTGACCTAACTCTACATGGCTATCTGGGGCTCTGTTGGCTCTGTTTGGACAACTGTTGAACGCAAAAGGAAAAGACATGCCTGGATGGAATCGAACCTGTAACCTTGCTGTTACCAGCCAGACGCACTAACCAATTGCACCACAGCCAGGCTAGCTGTGACCTAACTCTACATGGCTATCTGGGGCTCTGTTGGCTCTGTTTGGACAACTGTTGAACGCAAAAGGAAAAGACATGCCTGGATGGAATCGAACCTGTAACCTTGCTGTTACCAGCCAGACGCACTAACCAATTGCACCACAGCCAGGCTAGCAGTGACCTAACTCTACATGGCTATCTGGGGCTCTGTTGACTCTGTTTGGACAACTGTTGAACGCAAAAGGAAAAGACATGCCTGGATGGAATCGAACCTGTAACCTTGCTGTTACTAGCCAGACGCACTAACCAATTGCACCACAGCCAGGCTAGCTGTGACCTAACTCTACATGGCTATCTGGGGCTCTGTTGGCTCTGTTTGGACAACTGTTGAACGCAAAAGGAAAAGACATGCCTGGATGGAATTGAACCTGTAACCTTGCTGTTACCAGCCAGACACACTAACCAATTGCACCACAGCCAGCCTAGCATTTAGCACTGTGAAACCATCCTCTGCTAGGCATGATTTCATTTTTGCACCTCACTCTATCGCATGGTCCAATCACAAAGCCCTGCACCCAGCATGTGTCTCATATGACTGTCTACAAGTAAGATTTAGGTTAGCAGTCTATTTAGTGTGTGTTTGGTGGTATGGTGGTGAGCATAGCTGTCTTCCATGTGGTTGGCCTGGGTTTGATCCCTGGACATGTCATGAATGTGAGTATGGTTTTGAAATACTACAGATCTCTGGGGAGAGAGAGAGAGAGAGAGAGAGAGAGAGAGAGAGAGAGAGAGAGAGAGAGAGAGAGAGAGAGGAGGAAGAGGAGGCTGGCTGGCTGGCTGTGCTATTCATTTTAGGCATCTAGAGGGATAGAAACCCTTACAAACCTGAAACAGTAAAATTTCGGTTGAAGACACGAAATTCGTCATTACGGGAGTGAAATTTCGATTACGAAGGCATCTAGAGGGATAGAAACCTTTGCAAACTTTAAAATACTAAATTTCGTAATTACGAAAATTTGCGTAATTTGCGAAAATTACGAAATTTCGATTACTGCTAAAATCGTAATTGTAGTAATTTCGCGAAATTTCGGAAATTCGTAATTAGGTCATTACGCTCATCCCTAATTCTCTCTCTGACATCCTTCCGTTGTCTCCTCCCTTCGGTGCTATCTTCAACTACCCTAGACTATGTCCTCAGGGTAACCTCTACGAATAAATTTATCTTGCATCTCATCTATCCTCCGTGTCCTGACCCCATCATCATCAACTATCCTATGAACCCTCTGAAACTGTCCTACTGGGACGGATCTCCTGGTAGCCCACGGATGAAAACTCCCAAAGTGCAATAGGGAGTTCACATCCGTGGGCTTTGTGAAGAGATCCGTAACCAGTCTATGGTTCTTCACCATTACCAGTGTATCTAAATAACTAACCTGTTCTTTAGAACTATGTACAGTAAGTTTGATATCTGTACATCTCTTCATCAATTGTTCAACAAATTCAAGTAGGGTCGAATGTGGCCCCGCCCACACGCAAAATACATCATCTATGTAACGGAACCACTGGATCGCATGTTTCTGAAAAAGTGAATTAGAATAAACAAACATTTCTTCATACACTCCCATATATATGTTTGCGTAGGACGGAGCCACATTCGACCCCATAGCTGTGCCCCTCATTTGCATATAGTACTGTTCTTCAAATCTAAAGTAGTTGTATTTAAGAACCATCTCCAATAACGTACACATAAACTGGATCTGTGCTACATTTACATATACAGTCCCCAGTATCCAGCAACGGCGGGGATCGCCTGATGTTGGATACATGTGCTTGCCAGTTGCTTGAGCAACCGGCTGATAAAGCACAAACCTCCCCCCGTGCAGCATAAAATACTCACTGAGTGTCCAGCGATGTCTTGTAGCCTTTCTGAAGCTCCTAGCGGCTTTCCGGCTTCCTCTGTTTACGGTGCCCGGCGCGTCACCCGACCCACGTCTTGTCACGTGACATGCCAGGATCCGTACATAGACACTGGAAAACTGCTAGGAGCTTTAGGAAGGCTAGTATTTAATGGCCTGCAAACCCCACCAAAAACAATCAAATTACAGACCCTGTTATCCTCTCAGGCATGCCGGTCAGTTGAGACTTCCGCTTGTCTGAGTTCTGGATAACCAGAACTTTTCTTTAGTAATTACCTCAGTAGAGGGAAACCTCTGCATCCTCCAGAGGCTTCCTACCTCCTCCTCCCGACCACCACACCAGTGTTTGCAGTCCTGCTCCCATACGTCAGCGAAGGCAGCCGCACTGCCTAGGCGCAGGACGGCTTGAGCCTGCGCCAGTGTCGGACTGGGAGCTGGGAAAGCTGAGGAAATCCACTTGCTGGCCAAGCAGCAGTAATCAGGTGTTGCTGCTCACAGTGAAGACTAGCTGCAGGCTTCTATTGGGAGTGATAACCCAGGGTTACTGCTGCTTGGCCTGCAGGTGGATTTCCTTAGTTTTTCCACCTCCCAGTCCGACACTGGCCTGCGCAGTAGCTGAGCCCATTCGGCACCATGCTACTGCATAGGTGCAAGTTGTCTTTGCCTGTGCAGTGAAGTCAAGCTCCATCAACGAGCTGTGGGAAGTCCAGTGCTGGACTGGTGAGATGGAGGGTGCGGGGGAAGACTCTGCTTGGGTAATTACCCATTCGGAGAACTTTTTTTCCCTTCAAGTTCTCTAACAATGTTGTAGCATGACACAATGTTGGAGCAGTAAACAGTAGAGCTGGCCAATGAGATACGAATAATTCTGGATTGCATGCAAATGTTATGCAAATTACTATTGTTGATTTGATTGGCCTCATTGTAAGCTGCAAACCATTTGCTTTCATTCCAGTAGAAATGATTAAATAAAGCTACCACAAGGACTAGGTCAGTTGCTTCCAGTTTGTATCTATACTGCAGAGTGTGGTATGTGTTGGCACCCACTGATTGGCATACTAGTTAGGAAAACCTGTCACTCAAATCAGCAGATCTTTCAACAAATATAACATTTGTATTTGTTATAAATATTATTTTTCTGAATAACTCATACTTTAAAAACATATATTTTCAGATAACTCAAAAAGAAAAAAAATTCTATACATACTGTAATTTGTGAGTGTAGCTGGTATATACAGTGTAAATGATGGTCAATGCTTGCCCTGCCCTGCAGCTTTGTTGATTGAATCAGAATCTCTAGATGTATGGCTACATGAAGATTTCAGCTAGTAAACTTTCTTCAGACTTTATTCCTGTTAACTGACAATGTTAGAACATACAATCAGAAGGCAGTGGAGAGTTTCATCCAGATACATTAATTACAAGGGATCTTACAAGGATTGTGAGGTATTTATGGCAAATAGATAAGACCCTTGGTTTACTTAAAGTGGATCCGAGATGAACTTTTACTCATTGCATAATTGTGTTCCTTTCCTATTATTTATAGGGCATTCCTCAAGCCAAATACTTTTTTGTTTTTGTTTTAATACTATAATTCCCTATAAACTAAACAAGCCACGCCCACAGGTTTTCAGAGAGCCTTGGCATTTTGATAGTAGCAAGGGCTCATGGGAGCTCAGTCTGGGCAGGAGGAGGGGGAGGTATTACTAGCCAGAGATTTCAGAGGCAGAGCGGAGAATGGAGGAGGAGAGGGGATTCGTTTTTTTTCCTCAAGATACAGATAAGCCTGCTTCTGTGTAATGTTTACAACATGGCTGCTGTCATTGTATCACAGGAAGAAATAATCATATTCTATTAAAGCTGTTTGCAGCTAGATTTGCTGTGTAAACTATCTAAACTTTAGATAAGATATATAGACAAGTTATTTGTTATAGTTCATTTATCATCTCGGATCTGCTTTAAAGGAATATTGAAGTCTTAAAAAAAAATTATTTTAACTTACCACAACGTTCTGATTCCCTCCGGCCAGCAGCAGTGACCTCTGCAAAGCCGGCTCGTCGCCACCAGTTGCAGGCTACTGCTATGCATATGCATAGGTATAATTTAGTTAGTGTTAGGTCCCCTCCCATGGAGGAAAGACTTCTACGACAGTGGGAGGGACGAGTACCTAACAAGTTGCATGCAAGCTGTTAGAGGAAACCAACATCCTCCAAGCGGTAGACAGGTCATGTGTGTGCTCAGTGTGTACTTTATCCCATTAGTGGGGCTTGCACACTTTTGCAGGTAAGCATTCATCTGTTTTTAAGTAGCGCTGCTCAGCTCTTTACTACTGCACATGCACAGCCCAAAGCTGTGCGCACCGTGACCGCACTCCGGCGGCTGGGAGCGCTGTGCGAATGCGCAGTAGTGATTCACGCATACTGCCGGAGACCTAAATATTCCTTTAATGGCTACATAAACTCAGGCTGACATGGGGAGCTTCTTACAGACCCTATACTGTTCACTGCATGCTCCTGGAGCCTGAAAACAGTGTATGTTACTGTGCAGGGGGGCACTCAGAGGGGGAACAGTGATTCTAAGGAGAGGGGGGGGGGGGTGCCCCAGCGAGCCCCAGTGTAGAGCCACCATGATCTACTCACATTAAAGTGCAGCCACCACAACTCCCTCTGCTTATAAAAATTGTGAAATCCTGAATTACATGTACATGCAGCCATTTCTATATGCACTGTGTGTTGCATGGAATCCCTCCAGGCTCCAGGTTTTATGGTTCAATAGCATTTTATTAAATGCACAAAAAAACAAAAAAAACAAATAGTAGTCGATGGTACCTTGCCAAGTTTTCATCCTTTTTCCTTTGTAGTGATTGCGTCTTTCATGCAGGCACAACTGCCCACATCTACATGTATATTATAATGCTCAACGTCTGTCCATTGCCTGTTTGAAGCTACACCCTATTTAGGCGTACATTGCAAAATGCCACATGCTAATTTGGGTGTGGGCATTAACAAAAAAAAAAATCCCGGTTAAAGGAGCATTTTATAGCGGTAGTAGAATATCGGTAAATTTACTGATATTCTACAACATAATTAATATAGTGAAATATTGATAATTTTTGCCAATATTTCACTATGACCTAACCTCTCTCTACTCTCACACAAAACCCTCCCCTGGTGGGCAACTAATAACCCTCCCCCGGGCAACTAATAACCCCCTTAACTAATGACCCCCCGGCAACTAATAACCCTCCCCCGGGCAACTAATAACCCCCCTAACTAATGACCCCCCGGCAACTAATAACCCTCCCCCGGGCAACTAATAATTGCCTAACTCATGACCCCCTTGCAGCTAATAACCCTCCCCCGGGCAACTAGTAACCCTCCCCGGCAACTAATAATCCCCCTAACTAATGACCCCCCTGCAACTAATAACTCTCCTCCTGGGCCATTAATAATCCTTTCTGGGCAACTAATAACCCTCCCCCAGGCAACTAATAACCCTCTGCCCTGAAGAACTAATAACTCTCCCCCTGGGCAACTAATAACCCTCTAACTAATGACCCCCCGGCAACTAATAACCCTCCCCCAGGCAACTAATAACCCTCTCACCTGAGCAACTAATGACCCCCTGCAACTAATAACCCTCCTCCTGGGCAATTAATAATCCTTTCTGGGCAACTAATAACCCTCCCCCAGGCAACTAATAACCCTCTGCCCTGAAGAACTAATAACCCTCCCTCTGGGCAACTAATAACCCTCTCACCTGAGCAACTAATAAACCCCCATGGCAACTAATAACCCCCAGCACCTAACCTTAAAGCCCTCATCAACAAAAAACTGTTGCCCACTAAATAGCAGGAGCTGGGGCTGCCCAATATGCAAACTACGGCTACCGCTGAGCCGGCTATTTGGTGCGCACCCTTCTTTATCGCGCTAAAATTAGCTGCTCCGCTGTACAGTCCCGTTCAGTACACCTCAGGTTGTCATATGACACAAGAGGGAAGGAAAAAGTGTTTTATTAGTAATATCTTCTGAACGCCTTGCAGTCATATACTTTACAATTCCAAAGGGGAATTGTTTATATTTTTCTTTTCTATGGAGGTGGGGCTACGCTTTAACAAACAAGTATCCACAATGGTTACACAGCATTTGTCAGATATATAACTATATATATAACTTATATATATAAATATATATAAGTAGCTCACGGGGCACCGTGGATCAGTGTTCTCATAGCCACAGCCTGCACTAGTATTTTATTTGTTCCTGGACTTTGCTTTGACCATTGTTGTGCTTCATTAATCGAGGAATTGTCAGAAATGCAGATATTGTCTGCGTGTCTCCATGCTTACATTACAAAATTTTGGAGAATTTATTGGTGTTTTGCTGCCAAAATCTGCAGTGCATTCCCTTGGGCCCTATCAAAAATCCCGCATTTGTCCTTCTTGTGATGGTAAGACTGGTAGTAAGAAATGTGCTTTTTATAAATGGCCCAGTTGTAGGATGTTTTATATGTGCATCTGGATCAATATAAAATGATTTTTACTTTCCTGTAACAATAAACATTAAAAGGGCTCTGAAAGCTAAAATATAGATGATGACATAAGATATAACATTTTAAAATACACTGTACACAACAGATAACTGTCATAATAATGTAAAAAGGGAAATTTTACTTCCACTAAGTCAAACTTCATACCACCTACAGTGCTGCATGCCAGTGTTTTGGATTTTTTTTATTACAGTATTGCTACTTTTAATTTTTGAAAAGATTCATCAAAATGTACAATTTGCTAATGGCAAGCTGCATGTTTAATTTTTGTTACTGATATGGAGCCTGATAGGTTATTATCAGATACAATTAACAAATAACATTTCTATGGGTAATTCCATGGCCGTTCAACATAGTTTTTAGTACCGCAACTCCCATTTTTTAAAGAGGGGGGGAGAAGCAAAGGGAAAGGAGGGGGAGGGGACACGAGTCTGGGACGTAGCTGCGATAGAGAAGCTGGGTTCCAGCGCTCCCAGACACGCGTGACACCGCGGTGTCTCGGGGCGCACTGCGCTTTAACCAGAGTCATTTCTCGTGAAGTAAGCGAGACCAAAACGTCAAACTTTCAGGAAAGGTAGTTCAAAGTGTGGCCTTTAACATATCCAAAAATACAAAAAAAAAAACGAACGGTATGTGTTTATTTGAAGTTTTCAAATTTTAAAAAAATATTGAAAATTTTTCATTAAACTTTAGATAAATATCTTTCCAACAAGCTCAAACTGCCATCTGTGCAATGTTTTTTGACAAAGTTATGATTTTTTGAAAATTGATCTACGTCAAAATTGTCCATTTTGACTTTGAGCCACTGCTCAGCCATATTTCGGAATTTTTCACTAAAATTTAGTTTGGGGGGGGTTTAGGGGGCACTGATCATGGGGAAAAAATGTGGTCAAAATCAGAGAGGTCAAATACAGAACTATGTTGAACGGCCATGGAATTACCCCTACATAATTTTACCCTCATTGAAGGTGTAGAAAAATTGTCAGTCTTAAAGTACCCTGAACTGAGAGGTGGTTAGATTGTTCTAGGAGCCGTTATGTGAATGGTGTTGGGACATATGTCATAGCACCGTTCTCTCAGTCCAGTGCCCCCAGAAGTCCCCATTCTAGTCAGCCGAAATCTTCGACCAACTAGAAAGTAGAACATGGGCGGGGAGGAAATGGCAGTTTTCCTCCCTAGGAACGCCCCTGATCACGCCCACTTGTACCACGCAATTTTATTACCTGTAAAAAAAAAAATCCACACATAACTCACCTACTCCGGGTTCCCTTCGCTGTCTTTTCTGCCCTGTCATTCCGCCGCCGTGTCCTCTTTTATCTGCTGGCATCTTCACCGCTACAGCGCTGCCTCAGAAGTACTTAAGGTTACTTCCGGGTCAGCGCCTAATCGTACATAAAGGTCTGGTGATATCAAAAGCTGATGCTGTATTTATTTATATACTATGCCACGTCTTCCTCCAGCTGCTAGGTGGCGCTGTGTTAGTAAACAGTATATGGCATCTTCATTCATGCCAATTACCTTGCTAGACAGATTCTCTCCTTCATTATTCTGAGCACCTCACTGGAAAAATTACCCCTGAATTATTACCCCCGATAATCTTTTTCCCAGTTTTTCTGAACACCCCTCATTGTGAGAAGGCTTCTGGTCTCTTTATAGTTATATAAGTTTTAATATAAAGTATAACAGATAACAAAACAACTTTCTGATGTTAAACTTCCTCTGTTTTCAGGAACGGCGCTCTCTGGAGAGATCAGGCAGTCAGCCTCTCTGTTCAGGAGGTTTACAGCTACAGGAAAACTCCATCTACAGCACAAGCCAGGAGACCGTACCAGGTAAGAACAGCTCCTTATATGGAAGTTAAAGTAGGACATCTTAGAAAATGTAGAAAAAGGAAGGTGTCTCCTGCACACTTCATTTTCAAAACTGCTTTAAAATTGACACTTGCAGCCCAGTTTTGGCAAGATCAGGTGAGGAGGATGTTGAATGGATGTCTATGGATGTTACTGATGACTTCTGTTGGGAGAAAAAAATAGTCTCCCCTCCATTTGCATGAATGCGACTGGTCAGCTTATTTGGCCAATCATGTACAGGTCTGGATTTCTGGAAAGGCTACAGAGTCCTGGGTCTAGGGTGGCTGCTTCCCAAGGAGGCAGGTGGACATAGAAAAGGGGCTGCTGCATATGGAAGAGTAGGCTAAAAAGGAACAGAGAGGCTTCAAATAGAGAGCAACATCACTTGTGAGGCCACATCTGGAGTATGGGATAAAGTTTTGGGCACCACGCTAAGGCTTCTTGCACACCAAGACGTTGTGTTAGGTGTCACGTTAAGGTCCCATAACGTGCACCTAACACAACGTATGGTGCTGCAAAAGCCGACGGTAGAGTGAGCCGCGTTCGGCGGCTCGATTCCTATAATGTCTCCCAGAGTGGCGCTGATTGGCCAGCGGGACCACGTGATGCGGAGCGAGACACTCCGCATCACGTGGTCCCGCCGGCCAATCAGCTGCCGCCAGTGCAGTGAATATTAAGTAGCCATGTGCGCGGCTACTGTAGCTGGCTCTCCCCGCCTCCTCTCCGCCCCCCACTGCGCATGTGCAAACAGTCTAACGCGGCTATAGCCGCTCCAACGCCGTAGCATGCTGCACTTTGCACCGAACGTGCAGCATTACATGTAACGCAACGTGGGCTGTGTGAACAGCCCACTTGTGTTACATTGCTGTGCGTTGGGGGAGCGTTACAGGCGCACTAACGTGCGCCTGTAACGTCTTGGTGTGTAAGCAGCCTAAAGGAAGGATATTGACCATCTAGAACAGGTACAAACATGGGCAACTAAATTAATCGGGAATGGAAGGTCTTGCTTACCAAAACTGGGTTTATTTACAGTGGAATGCGAAAGTTTGGGCAACCTTGTTAATGGTCATGATTTTCATGTATAAATCATTGGTTGTTACAATACAACAATGCCAGTTAAATATATCATATATATAGGAGACACACACAGTGATATTTGAGAAGTTAAATGAAGTTTATTGGATTTACAGAAAGTTCGCAATAATTGTTACAATAAAATTAGGCAGGTGCATACATTTGGCGCTGGGACTGGGAAAAATTGATGTCATTTCTTTTTTGTGGTGCCCAAATTTATGCACCTGTCTAATTTTGTTTAAACAATTATTGCGAACTTTCTGTAAATCGGATCCAATAAACTTAATTTCACTTCTCAAATATCACTGTGTGTGTCTCCTATATGATATATTTAACTGACATTTTTTATTGTAACAACCAACGATTTTGTACAGGAAAATCATGACGATTAACGAGGTTTCCCAAACTTTCGCATCCCACTGTAGCTTGGAAAAAACACAGCTAAGGGGTGACCTGATTAGCATGCATAAATACATCAGAGGTCAATACAAAAGCTTGGCAGATTAGTTTTTTTTCTGTGCAGCCAGGAAATCACCATGCGGGGACTGAAGCCACATGATGATTGGCTGGCTGCAGGGCACTCGCCCCTAACTAACCAGGAAGTGGAGAAGACACGGTCACTGGGAATGTATACTTAGGCTTCCACTGTGCATTCTGCATAATGACATTAGGTACTGGATCACCCCAGGACTTCCTCTGCCCTTCCCCCCAGCTCCCAGGCCCCCTACCACCACAGAGCTATAGTTACATCACTGTAGTTGTCAGGACTTAGTAATTCTATAAAGTGGTGGCATTCTGAAGTGGCCCTGAACTCTTGCATAGTACACAATCAAAAGTCTTTATTTCACATATACCGTATATACAAGAATACAGGTCGACCTCGTGTATAAGTTGACTCCAATATTTGACGCTCTTAAACTGGAATTTTGTATTGACTCAAGTATAAGTCTACCTAGCAAAGTTAATGGCTGCACTTGGGGACAAGGAGGGGTTAATAACTGCACTGCATACAGTATTGCAGCCATTAACCCCTCCTGTCCCTTGTGCAGCCAATAACTCCTCCGGGCCCCCAAGTGCTGCATTTATTCACTCTCTTTTATGCAGCCCAGTATTCCACCACCCCGCCCCTTTCCTTGTTCATTGTTGTGGCCAGGACTTTAAGACCGGTGTTTTCTTGGCATTTCCTTTCCTCAAAGTATGACTTACCACAGGGTAAATTGCTTCAAATGGGAATGTCACTATTTGTACACACATTGCTCAGTGGGCTCAGTGTTACCGGTGACTCTTGTATAAGTCTACCCCTATACTTTTATGAAGTGAATCAGACCTAAATTTCAAGACTTATACTCGAGCATATACAGTAGTTTCTAAAGAAATCCACTGGTCTGTGTGTCTGTACTTGTTTGGCCAGAGAAGCATCTAATTAGTTGTTAGCAGCAGCTGTGAATTACAGCTGTGAGGTCTAAAGGCAGCTCTCTCCATAAGGTAATCACTAAGGCTTAACCCTTTCAGTGCTCTCTGGAGAGTGAAACCAACTTGTAATCTTCAATTGTTAAAGATTTATATAAATTGTAACAAAAATATATTTTGTCCATAAAAGTCATCATGCTGTGGCTAATCTCTCCCAGCAGATAGGAAATTCTGAGCGTAGTTCTACTTTAAATAAATCATATTTTATTTCAGCCAATGACCGTCCCAGTTTCTCTCTCCATACAGGTCAGTTCATGGTACGGGTGAGACAGACAGACGCGTCATCTCGCTGTGGCCTCTCTGGTGTGTACACACTTGTAGCAGAAAGTAAAAGCCTGTCTCTGCGAGATCGTCAGACAGGAAGTCTGGTGTACAGCTGGCCTTACCCATACCTGAGGAGATTTGGAAGAGACAAGGTGAATATTTCTATAAAAGGTCATCATTTATCCCTGTCATGATCCCTGTCCCTGTCTAAAGAAAAGTAAAATAGCTTCAACTGAATCCATTTTCTATGTGATGTTTCATCACTACAGCAGAGTAACTCATTCAGGTCCATTAAATAAAAGGAGTCTTCAACTTGGAACCAGAGCCAGGCCGAAGCAGAGGTAGTAGCACTAGCCTCTGTAGCCCCTCCCGAGTGCTTCCATCACCCAGCCGATGCAAAGTCGTGAGTGAAGCCTGTAGTTCTGTCTACTCGCCTCACCGTGTCGGGAACTCCACAGGTTCACAGAAGCTTCTCTGTTCTCTCTGTCTCCCTCTAGTGGTGTCAAGGGGAGTGCTACGAGCATGGGACATGACTGAGTTACTACCAGGGGCGTAACAATAGGGGAAGCAACCCCTGCACCAGCAGGGGGCCCTCTAGGGCCTGCCCAGGGCCATTTTTGGGGGGCTGGAGGGGTCGCAACATGAGGGGAGAGCATTGGACATCGGCCCTTCCTGCCGATGTCCAATGCTCTCACCTCATGCTGCTACCCCTCTGGCCCCCCAAAATGGCCCTGAGCGGCCCTTAGGAATCCAAATTTGGCAGGGGGGCCTGGTGATTTCTAGTTGATGGTTTTCTTTATCTGCAGATTGAAGTTTGAGGTAATTGTGAAATGAAGCAAAATGACTGAAAGCTTCAAGCAACTCACATTCAAATAATAAGACTGCATTAATGAGCCTCACTCCTTTAAACAGGCCTCTTGTGAGCCACATTAGGTCCTGAACTATCACTGAACTTTCAAGTATGGAAGTTCCAAATGTGGAAGATAAGCCATGCCCTCTGCCCATGTTATCAATCACTGAAACCTTGTTGACGATGGACCCAGTGTCGTATCTGGGTATTATAGCACCTATGAAATTGTAGTGACAGGCAGGCCCAGTATAGGTAGCGCCCCCCCCTCAGGCTCCCCTAGGTATAGGTAGACCCCCTCCTTCCCCCATTAGGGCATTGCATTCATGTTAGTCATCTCTCCATTTCTCACAGACCTTAGGTCAGTGACCAACAAGAGAGAGAGGACACACACTAACTGCGTGGCACACTTCACATGGGGGAAGTGACTAACGATGTCACTTCCACAGGTAGTACTTCTTTGCATCTGTGGTCATTGTGTGCCTTCTCTGTCTGTCTTTGGTCTCTGCTGAACTGTGGTCTGTGTAGCAAGTAGGCACGGGGGGCAGGCATGGCAGTGCAGCACGGGGACAGACACGGTGGCACAGCACTGGGGAAGGCATGGCTCGTGCCATAGGTGCCACATGCCATGCCTGCCCCTCTCTAGATACACCACTGGCAGAATCATAGTTATTCTGCCCAAACTATGATCTGTTTGCTGATGCTGTGTAAGTTTAATTTGTCCACCATTATTGATTTAAATATTGAAAGAAGAAACTTAGCCACACCATTCATCATCTCTTTTGCAACCACCTATTATTAAAACCATCATTTCTCATTCTGCTATTTTCTTCAGCCTTTAGTCTTGGAATAATTATGTGCATGTATGAATGCAGTATGGTTTCATTGGTGTTTGAAGTTTCACATATTCACATAAGAGAGACTGAAGTGAACAAAAATTGCTTCTTTTACCTGCTGGTTCGCTTCAGTACTCTCATTAGATGTAAACTGCTGCATCCTCACCGCAAAACGAGGGCTTTAGACCCCCCAAATCCCCGGGGGAGGGGGGGGGGGGGCAATCCGGCCGGTGCTTCCTGAAAGAGGCAGAGCTTTCAGCTGCAGCTCTGCCTCTCCTGATGTCAATCGCCGTGTATCGCCACCTCTCCCCGCCCCTCTCATTCTTCCTTCACAGAGAGAGGCGGAGATCCAAACGGTGAATGACATCAGAAGAGGCAGAGCTACAGCAGAAAGCTCTGCAAGATGGTCGTGGATGTTTGCCCCGGGTTTGGGGGTCTAAAGCCTTCGTTTTGTGGTGGGGATGCGGCGGTTTACATCTAATGAGACTACTGAAGTGAACTAGCAGGTAAAAGTAGCAATTTTTGTTCGTTTCAGAGTCTCATTAAATCCATTAGTCAATGACAGTGTTCGACAACATTATTTTTTAAATAGGAATGTGATTGACCTTTGTCATCGAATGTTATTATGATCTCTGAACCTTAGTTCAAAGTCTTAAAAGGGTTGACAACATTCTTGTAACAAAATAAGTGCAGGCTAGGAAGGGTCACTGGTTTAAAATAAACTAGAAATAAAAGATTCAATATAATAACTTACTAAGCTTATTTCCCTTTACCCAACAGACCATGTTCTCCTTTGAGGCTGGCCGTCGTTGTGCTTCTGGAGAGGGAAATTTTGAGTTTGAGACATCTTTTGGAAGTCAGATCTTCCATGCCATTGAGTGTGCCATCAAAGCTAGCCAAAACGAGGCCTCCTCTCCAAATGCCTTTGAACAATATCATGAAGACTTTTCTTCTGTACCAAAGCAGCCTGTCCGTTCTACTTCTCTCTCCATGGCTCCTTCACACACTCATCAGGTTCCTCAGAACAAGGCGGCCACCAACCATACTGTTCAGGAGAGTGAATATGCTGTACCTTTTGATAAAGTGGCACAAAACCTGTTGGCCACAGGGTTCGGTGGTCTGATGGCACCACCTCCTTCAACAGAGAAAAAGCCAAAGAAGGTCCAGAAACCTGAGCACATCTACGATGATCCAGAAGTTCCTATCAACCCTGTGTATGATGAGCCTGAGGGTATAAGGGTGGATGCTTGGAAAATACAAGCAACAGATGCCCATGAAATGGGTTATGAGTATCCCTATTTGCCAGGATGGGATGATTATGCTGTGCCTAGAGGCAAAGGAAAAACACAGAGTGGAGGAAGACTGCAGGATGATGACGATGAGTGGGGGAAAACGGCAAGAGGCGAACAGGAATATGACAACATTAAATTACGAGGTGCTCTGGACAGTTGAGGGGAAAAAAAAGAATGATGTCCTAGGATTTTACAGTCGACTTAAGTTCTGTGCAGCAAAACAAAATGAGGAATGGACAAAGATGACTGGTTGTGTGGTAGGATCAATGCAATAAAGCCACATGGTGTCTGCAAAACATTGCAGGAACAATTAGATAGTCGTAAAGCATTATTTCATCTGTTAGCTCTGTCTACTCACAGTTATGAAGGACTACAAAGACAGCTTAAAGCGAACCCGAGGTGAAAATAAACTGCTGAGATAAACAATTGTAATATTCCTCCTACTCCTAAAAAATACCTTTTTTTTTAGATATTTCATGGTTTTTATTTTATATTTAATCATTTACAAAGTAAATTAAATGTTATGTAATCTCTACTCAGTGGCAGCCTATTAAATGTCCCTTAGTGAAAATACATGAACTATTGACCTTTTCCTATTTCCCTCTGCTCAGAGAAGTTGTATTCTGCCAAGAAAACTTTTATGGCTGTACTTTGCTTATCAGTGATGTTTTCTATATTCCTGACAAGGTACCGACAAGACAGAAGCTGTCAGTTCTATACCTAAAAAATAACTCTTTCAGGCAGCAAAATAAAGCAAGTAAAACACCCTCGTTATCAATGTGTTTTGTACTGTACATAGACATATTTATCTCAAAATGTCACATGTCACCTCGGGTAAATTTTAAAAGCTTGCAGCAGTGTTTCCCATACTGTCAGACCCATAACCCTTGCAAGACATGCCCTCACTGGGGTGCCACAGTACAGGCCAGAGAACTTCTCTGCAGAACTGAATTATGGGAGAATCTAGTGTCATCCGGGTGTGACATGGTCGCACTTGGCGAATAATGTCAATTCTGATTCTGATCTATAGTAGGAAATACCAAAAAAGAGTATGGCATAAGTGTTTATGTGATCATTTGTGCGCTTCAGGTGTACAGTTGGGAGTAGACATGTTCTAACTTTATAGCAGGATATATGTAGCAGAGTGGTCTGTACACATAGATAGGCACCCAGTATAACAAGTTAGAACTCTTTACTGAAGAAAAACAAGCATATATATATAGATCATACACAACCATCAGGTAATGCAGCTTACTTAGAGTAGAGAGAAACACAGAGTGAATACAGGAAATCAATACCATAGAGATCATTGCATACACAGTGACATCTTGTGGTTGCATTACTATACTGCAGTTTAGCCAATAATCAGGGCAGTTTCTAGGCTAAATTGCACCCAGGGGGAGGGTGTAAAAATTGTGCCCCCTTCACCCCTTCCCCGTGGACTCACGAACCCTTACTCTTTAGGGACAGTCACACAACCACAGATCACAAGTAGATCTGCCTACTTACTAGTGACCAGCCGCTCATTCAGGAGGAAGCAGGGACCAGGAAAACACACAGGTGAATAGAGCCCCGGCAAGCCAACTCCTCCATGGGCGCCGCACACTAACAGCCTGCAGTACCGTTACAGAACATCAGGTGTCATCACGAGGAGGTGACGTGATGATTACTTGACGTCTGATGCAGGCAGCCTAGGAGGAGTCAAGGAAGGTGATCAAGCTGGTAATCTTCTTCTTCCATTTGGCTGCACCTTGTGTCACCAGCTCCCTAGTGGTTATGTCCTTCTGCCAGCGCCCCCCTTCACCTACTTGCTGGTTTGTGCCCAAGGCGGTCGCCCTGCCCGCACTGCCCAAGAAACGGCCCTGCTAATCATGTTGTTACTACCACCAACAAGGATAACACATGTAGTCCCTAAAAGCCCAGATGGCACTGCAGAAGTCATAATAGTGACATACTATTAAGCAAAATCTGGGGAACTCTGAAATATGGTATCACTGGAAGTCAGTAACCGTGCTTTATTTTTATGTAATGTGTGTGTTACTACCGCAGTTCACAATTAAATGGAACCTGAAGTGATAAACATATGGAGGCTGCCATATTTATTTTCTTTTAAACCATACCAGTTGCCCAGGGCCGGTTTAAGCAACAATGGGGCCCCAGGGCAAAATAAACCTGGGGGGCCCCCCCAACATATACCCCGAAACAAAAATCGGCATTAGGGGAGCTTTTTTGCAGCTGGTATAGTCAGGGTGTGAAGTCCCAATGGGTCGGAGCTCCACATTCTGGCTACCCCAGCCTGCATGGGGGACAAGGGGTTAAAAAGTTTCAGGAGGGGGGACCCCACATAATTTAAAAAAAAAAAAAAAAATTCCCACACTCTAAACATAAAAAAAAATAAATTGGGAAAATAGAAAAAAATGCCAGGGATCTTCATACAGCCATATTGCGGCTGTATAGTGATCCCTGGCCAAAGCGCTGCGGCTGCGTATGGACCCCCTGGAAACCCCGTCAGGAAATTTATTGCGTTTTCGTTTGATGCATGTAAAATTACACTACCGTTAGGTTTGCTACTAAAAGTGACATTTACCGCATTTAAAAGTATACTTTTTTCCTTTGAAACTTTAAAATCGATTTTCTCAAAAACTATAAGGTCTTTTTGAAAAATAGTTTTTTCCTCTTATTCCTAATGATCTCCTTAACATATCCTGCAAATTTAGGATTTCTAGCATTTAAGGTGGATTTGCTATTAACCATTAAAGTCGGCAGGTTTTTAAATGTGTATTTTTTTTCCTTTGAAACTTTAAAATCGATTTTCTCAAAAACTATAAGGCCGATTTGAAAAATTTTTTTTTCCTCTTGTAGCCACTGGGGGCCCCTACAAGCTCTGGGGCCCTGGGGCAGCTGCCTCCTTTGCCTCTATGGTAGCGCCGACCCTGCAGTTGCCTGGCAGTCCTGCTGATCTCTTTGGCTGCACTAGTATCTAGCGTATACAACACAATCCAAGACAATAGGTTTTTTTTTTGGAACCGCAAAAAGTCCTTTATGCTTCAATAATACAAAATTCTACTCGATTGCAGTCGTGAAATGTCAAAAGTTCATGCAAAAATCCATTATACAGAACAAAGGCTGCCTGACACGTGGTTCATGGCCAAGGGCCGCTTCCTCAGAGGCACACACTTGTATAGATATCAGGAAGTTAGAAGATTAAAAGACTGCAATGTGAGCTGCAGAGTGTCTAAAATCTGCTGTCCATCATCACCATTCAGAACACTCTGCAGCTCAGATTGCGGTCTTTTCTTTTCTTTCTGACTTCCTGATATCTATACAAGTGTGTGCTTGTGTTTATGTTCTTAATGTTTAGCCCCTTTCTTCCAGTATAGGTATCCTGGTGACCCCCCCCCCCCCCTTCCCTCTAGTATAAGAAGCCAGATGATCCTCCCCCTTTCTGTATAGATGACCCCCCCTCCCTCCAGTATAGATAGCCAGGTGACCCTTCCCTTCCCCTAGTATAGCTTTCTGCCCACCTGCCCTTGATCCTGTGGTGCCCTAGGCCATGGCCTAGGTGGCCTTAGCTTAAATCTGGCCCTGGTGACAGGGGAACAAGGTTAAAGAAGACATTGTTAGATTATTAAACAGTATTTTAAAACATGATTTCAAGGGGTTTTTTAATGTTTATTTAGAAAATTGGCATCAGTGTTTTCTGTGTTAACACTTGCACTGCTATTGAACAGGTAAATGGTTAAAAAGACCCTTTTATCTGCGATGAGGCTCCACCTACAGAAGAGCAAGTAGATAGCACATAATCTTCCCCCATCTGATACTCCCTTGTGAGCCCTGGGTGTGCGTGAGAGCCTGGTACTCATCCATATTAAACACTGATGCCTTGTGTGGGGTACCCAGATTCTTCAGCACCCCCTGCAAATCACCCACAGGCTTGCAGTCTATGCAAAGCACCCACTCTGCACTGAAAAATACAGTATATTCTGGCCTATAAGACTACGTTTTCACCCTTGAAAATCTTTTGAAAAGTCAGGGGTGGTCTTATACACCGGGTGTCATTGATGCCGGGTGATACGCCCTATCCTGTTACCGCCTCTCAGATCTCGCTGCTGAGGACTGTAATGAAGCGTTTCAGGTGCACATGTGCGAGATCTGAGAGGCAGAGAAGGAGGTAATGAGGATACAAGGGTGGGCCAGAAGGGTGAAATAGGCGTGTTTTATGGGCACAGCGCAATCTATTCTTCCATACCGCTCTGATAAACAGGGAGACAAGGAGAGCTGACCAATCCACTTAGGGAGAGGGAGAGTTGACCAATCCAACCAGTCAATCGCATATATACTGTTATATACTGGGTACCACATACATACAGCACCAGTATCTGTTCATACATAGCACCAGTATATGTTTTTTATTTTTATTTGGTGTGTGTTGGAAGAGTGGTTGTCTTATATGGCGAATATATCCCAAACTCCATACTGTAACTGGAAAAGTTGGGGGAGGGGAGTCGTCTTATACGCCCAGTTGTCTTATATGCCGGAATATATGGAATATAGGCCATGCAGCCAACCAGCCATATGATTGCCACCTTCAGCTCAGGAGCAATTGCTGGGCTGACATAGCTAAAGGGGTGCATGCTGTATTCAATTTTTGTTTTCAATACAAACGATTGTTACAGCGGAGCAATGCTACTCCACCATGACATACCACATCCCTGCCGACCACTAACATCATCAACCCATCATTTCTCATAAACAAAAGTCAGCAAGATTTTTTTTTCTTTCATAGGCCCTAATTCCTGTGCATGAGAAAACTCTTTGGAGTGGGGATGTCTCAAATAACAACTAAGCAAAAATAGTTGAAGAACACAAGAAAACACACCGTGGCCTGAAGAGGGTAATTAAGATGCTAATAATTACATCTTGCATGCAAATTGAATACAAATTGTATGTAGTTTGGAATTTGGCACTTCGTGGTGATTTTGTGATTCCAAGCTGCGTATCATTTGCATTACATTTGTATGCACCTCATTGGTCATGTCTGTTATAAGCCTTTTATGCATGAATGTCAAGATGAGAGAAATCAGGAGAAAAAGTTTAGACCTACTGCCCCAAATCCAGGAAAGAGACATTTTTAGTCTTAGAACATACTTTAACTCTAGTGCCCATATGCAATTAACTTTTTCTCCTAAGTTTTCTCCTAGAGATATTTTTTAATCTTCTCTTAAAAATAATTTTATGCATTTCACAATTGAAAAAGTACCGAAAGTAGTAGAAAAAGTACTATCAAGATTATTTTCTCACTTGCTGGGAGTAAAAAAAAAAAGCATTTTATTTACAAGGTGAGAAACAGAGCAGTGCTTTTCAGGGCTGCTAGATTTGGGCGCAGCCGGCGCCTCCATAAACTACAATAGGAATCACTCCTATTGTAGCGCTCAGTGAGTAACGTCGGAGCCGTCAGCAGACGGAGCCGAGGTTGCTTAAAAACACAATAATTCGGCCTCCAGCAATCGCTGGAAGCCGAATTATTTCATTCCCCCTCTATCCATGGCGGCCTGGAGGGGGAATAGTAATTAAAACGGCCTGGACTTGTGCAGAAGCAGGATCAGCCATATACCGCTGTATCCTGCGCCCAAGTCTACCGGCGCCGATTCAAAATGTACTCGTGAGAAAATATAAACTTGGTGAAATTCAAGGAGAAAAAGTTAATTGCATATGGGTTTAGATGTCTTTTGTTCCCCTCTCCTCTTCCTATAGACTGGCAGCAAGTCTACAGGCAGGAAGTGGGCACATCTGAGGAATGGGACCTCAAAGAGACAAAGTAAAGGTATGAAGTTAATAATTCTTCAGAGAAAAGCAAATAACTTCCTTCAGCCCCATGAGGTGTGTGGGCTTCTTTGCCGTTCTCCCAGGCCACTCCGTTCTCCTGTGGTAGCCGCCAACATATGTTATTCTAGGCCAGTCGTCCCCTTTTGCGCATGCGTGGCCACGCCACATTGATCCCCCAGTCCTCCCTGCAAGGGGAATTCAAACAGAAGGTCATGATAGATTGTTCAGGTGATCGATGTGTACTTCTCTGATGGGCTGGGGACAATCATATGATCATGTGGTACTTTTGCTTTTGTGCAGGTTGAACACTGAAAAAAACATTAATCTAGCTGCATGCTTGTTTCATGTGTGTGACTAAAGAACTACAAAAGAAAAAAAAAATCCCCATGACAACCAAGCAACTGCCTTTTTTTTTTTAACAAGGGAATAAACATGGCATCCTCCATGTAGACCTTATTTCAGGTTCCTTCAACCTTTTTGGAGTCACACATTGCAGCTTTTGGTTCTTAATGGAAGTGTGTTTCCTCTATGAGATTTTAGAAGACTGCATCAAAGTATTGTTCAGTAAGGTAGGGATGACTTAGTAATGGAGATGTAGTACAGAGCGCCTAAGTAAAGCTTTGTGTGCCTCAGACTTGCTATTATGTGCAGTTTCCAGCTGTCATTAACGCCAAGCATGACTGGATTCTTGAAGTAAACACAGCTGCTCTTTGCTGTTCTTATTCTTCTTCACTGCACATCTCCTTTGGTAAGTTCTCCCTGTGAACTTTTAACTTTAAAAGACCTTACAAGAAAATAAATAATTGAAACTGTTGCATAATGGATGTAATCATGTACCCTGCAGTTCCCACATAGAACACCAGGGGGCTGCAGCGTCCCATTTTTCCTCACAGCTGTGGCCGATGGATGATTCCTTCTAAGGTTTCCTAATAGAAATCACTATATGCAGCTTGTGTGAAATGTAAAATATTTTCTGCTGAGACTGGATCTGTACTGTGCAGGTGAAACTTAAAGGGATATAAAGGCTTCCATATTTATTTCCTTTTAAAGGGGCACTATGGCAAAAAATTGTACAATTTAAAGTATGTGCAAACATACTCAAATAAGACGTATGTTTTTTTCCGAAGTAAAATGAGCTACAAATGACTGTTCTCCTATGTTGCTGTCACTTACAGTAGGCAGTAGAAATCGGACAGAGCCGACAGGTTTTGGACTAGTCCATCTCTTCATAGGGGATTCTCAGCAAGGCTTTTATTCTTTATAAAGATACTAGCTGATTGCCCGGCGTTGCCCGGGTATGTATTTGGCTGGTGTTGGCTCCGCCCACTTTTTCTAACTCTAACACGCAATTACTCAATGATCAAGTTTGTGAGCCTTGCCATCTTTGGCATCAAAAATTTGCATTAAAATGAACAAATCTGATAGGCTGTTTGCGCCTCCGCCCCCTTTTCTGAATTTGGACCCCAGTCACCCATTGACCAACTGTACCAGGTTTGAGGCCTGTGCCATTCGCAGTGCAAGAATAGTAGCAATTAAATATTCCCCTTGAAAAGCAATAGGTGAAGTTTGATTCACTTTTGTAGGCTCCACCCACTTTTCTGAATATTAATCCCAGTCACCCAGTGACCAACTGTGCAAAGTTTAAGAACCCTGCCATTAACAGTGTAAGAATGGCTGCAGTTTACGTTTTCCCAGTGAAATTTGTATTTGTCTCCACCCACTGATGACCCGGCATTGCCCGTGTATGTATTTGACTGGTGTTGGCTCCGCCTATTTTTCTAACCCTAACGCACAAACACTCAATAACCAAGTTTGTGAGCTTTGGGGTCCTTGGCATCAATAATTTGCATATTCCCAGAAAAAACTAAACAAATCAGATTGGCTGTTTGTGGCTCCGCCCCTCTCCAGCATTTGAACCCCAGTCACCCAATGACCAACTGTAGCAGGTTTGAGGCATCTGCTATTAACAGTGTAAAAATGGCAGCAATTTAAATATTCCCCTTGAAAATCATCAGGTTAATTTTGATTGGCTATTATAAGCTCCACCCACTTCCCTGAATATTACTCTCAGTCACCCAGTGACCATCTGGGCAACGTTTGGGAACCCTGTCATAAACAGTGTAAGAAGGGCTGCAGTTTACATTTTACCAGTGAAATTTGTTTTTGGCTCCGCCCATTTTTTGTAACCTTGACACACAGTCACTCAATGACCAAGTTTGTGAGCTTTGGGGTCGTTGGCATCAATTATTTGTATTTTCCCATGAAATGAAACAAATCTGATTGACTGTTGTGGCTCTGTCCCTTTTCTGAATTTGAACCCCATTGACCCAATGATCAACTGTACCAGGTTTGAGGCTTGTGCCATTAAAGCAGCAATTTTAATATTCCCCTTAAAAATCAACAGGTAAATTTTGATTGGCTTTTTTAGGCTCCACCCACTTTCCTGGATATTAATCCCAGTCACCTAGTAACCAGCTGTGCTACGTTTGAGAACCCTGCCATTAACAGTGAAGAAGGGCTGCAGTATACAATTTCCCAGAAAAATCTGTTTTTGACTCCATCCACTTTTTGTAACCTTGTCACTACTCAATGACCAAGTTTATTGGCTTTTGGGTTCCTGGCATCAAAATTGTTCTAATGGAAGCAGTTTATCCAACAAAGAAATCTGGCTGTTTTTGGCTCTGCCTCTTTAGTGAATTTAAACCCTAGTCACTTAACGACCGACTGTAGCAGGTATGAGGCCTCTGCCATTAACAGTGTAAGAATGGCTGCAGTTTCAATATTCACATGGAAAATCAATAGGTGAATTTTGATTGGCTCTTATAGGCTTCACCTACTTTTCTGAATATCAATCCCAGTCACCCAATGACCAACTGTGTCAAGTTTGAGAACCCTGCCATTAAAAGTGTAAGAATAGCTGCCGTTTATATTTCCCCATGTAAAAAGTTAGTTGTTTTTTTTCTCCGCCCACTATTTCTAACCTTGACACACAGTCACTCAATGACCAAGTTTATGAGCTTTGGGGTCTTTGGCATCAATAAGTTGCATTTTACCATTGAAATTAAACAAATCTGATTGTCTGTTTTTGGCCCGCTCCCTTTTCAGAATGTAAACCCCAGTCTCCCATTGACTGGCTGACCCAGATTTGAGGCCTCTGCCATTAAGAGTGTATCAATGGCAGCAATGTAAATATTACCCTTGAATATCAAAAGGTGAATTTTGATTGGCTGCTGTAGGCTCCACCCACTTTCCTGAATATTGGTCCCAGTCACCCAGTGGCCAACTGGGTCAAGTTTGAGAACCCTACCAATAACAGAATGGTTGAAATCAATCTATCAAATCTGATTGGCTGTTTGTGGCTCCACCCCCTTTACTAAATTTGGACCCCAGTCACCCAATGACTGACTGTATCAGGTTTGAGGCCTCTGCCATTATTCCCCTTGAAAATCAATTGGTGAATTTTAATTAGCTGTTGTTGGCTCCACCCACATTTATGAATATTAATCCCAGTCACCCAGTGGCCAATTGTGTCAAGTTTGGGACCGCTGCCATACAAAAAATTAAGTTGTTGGCGCCGCCCACTTTTTCTAACCTTGACATACAGTCACTCAATTATCAAGTTTATCAGCTTTGGGGTCATTGGTATCAATACTTTGTATATTCCCATTGAAAAATAAACAAATCTGATGGGCTGTTTGTGGCTCCGCCCCCTTTCTGAATTTGAACCCTAGTCACCCAGTGACAGACTGTACCAGGTTTGAGGCATCTGCTATTAACAGTATAAGAATGGTAGCAGCTTAAATATTCTCTTTGAAAATCAAAAGGTGACTTTTTATTGGCTGTTGTAGGCTCCACCCACCTTCCAAAATCTTAATCTCATTCACCCAGTGACCAACTGTGCAAAGTTTGAGAACCCTGCCATTAACGGTGTAAGAATGGCTGCAGTTTATATTTTCCCAGTAAAATTTGTTTTTGGCTCCGCCCAATTTTTGCAAACTGAACACACAGTCACTCAATGACCAAGTTTGTGAACTTTCAGGTTCCCGGCATCAAAAATGTGTGAATGGAAGCAGTTTATCCTCCAAGGAAATCTGATTGGCTGTTTGTGGCCCCGCCCCTTTAGTGAATTTGGACCCCAGTCACTCAATCACCAACTGTAGCAAGTTTCAAGACTCTGCTATTAACAGTGTAAGAATAGCAGCAGTTTCAATATTCCCCTTGAAAATCAATAGGTGAATTTTGATTGGCTGTTGTAAGCACCACCCACTTTCTGGAATATTATTCCCAGCCATTCAGTGGCCAAGTGTGCCAAGTTTGAAAACCCTGCGATTTACAGTCTAAGAATGGCTGCAGTTTACATTTTCCCATTTAAAATGAATGGCTGAAATTTGATTGGCTGTTTAATGCTCCGCCCACTTTTCCTGGATTTGTAACCTCGGTCACCAAGTGACCAACTGTGCCAAGTGTGGGGACTCTGGCTTGATTACTGTGAGAACGGCAGCCTTTTCCATTTTTTCCATTGATACGAATGGGTGAAATTTGATTTGCTGTTTGTAGCTCCGCCCAGGTGTGCAGGGGGGACGCGAGACCCCCAGAACATATCATCCCAGGTAGTAAGGGATCTCTATACCAAATTTCGTTCAAATCGGTCTAGGCGTTTTCGAGTGATCGCAACACACACGCACACGCACACGCACACACACAAACGCACACGCACAAACACACGCACGCGCACAAACACACACACACACACACGATTTTATATATATAGATTCCCTAAAAAGGATTTAAACAATGATGCTGGCCCGCTTCCCTGCTCCCTACACAGTTTTTTGGCAGTTGGACAGAGCAACTGCCATTCACTAAGTGCTTTTGAAAATAAATAAATCCCTGAGAATCACCCATGAAGAGATGGACTAGTCCAAAACCTGTCGCTTCAGTCAGATTTCTACTACCTACTGTAAGTGACAGCAACATAGGAGAAAAGTAATTTATTGCTCTTTTTACTCTGGAAAAAACATACTTCTTATTTGTGTATGTTTGCACATATTTTAAATTTTAAAATTTTTCGCCATAGTGCCCCTTCAGACTCCCAGCGGTGATCGCCGCTCAGAGACTATTAGACGGCGAAACCGGCGTCTAATTACCTTGTACAGTGCTGCGATCCACAGCAGCGCTGTACTGGCCCTGGGAGACATGACAGTGATCGGCTGTCATAGGCTGAAGCCTATGACAGTTGATCATGCTGACTGGCGGGCGGGGGGAGGGAGGGGGGGAATAAATAGAAACTAAAAAACACAGGAAAATTTATTAAAAAATAAAGTCATAAATATTTATATGCAAACAAACAAACATCCGGGGGCGGGGAGGGGGGGGGGGGGGGGTGTTTGTCTGGACGATCTGACCCCGCCAACAGAAAGCTCTGTTGGTGGGGAGAAAAGGGGGAGGGGGGGGGGTCACTTGTGTCATGTGCTGAGTTGTGCGGCCCTGCAGTGGCCTATTTATAAAAAAATGGCCTGGTCTTTAGGGGGGTTTAATACTGCGGTCCTCAAGAGGTTAAACAATGTAAATTGGCTGGCTATCCTACTGATCTTTCATACATCAGTAGTGTCTGAACCACTCACCTGAAATAAGCATTCAGCAAAACCAGTCAGACTTCAGTCAAGTGACCAATCTCTGTGCTTGTTCAGGGGTTGTGGCTGAGGCTCTGTTCCCACTTGAGCGGAGAATGGCCATTTTTTGTCCTTTCTCCGCTCATCGTAAAATTGAAAGTGAATGGCTCCTATTTTATAACACTTGTCAACGTGGGATCTGTTGCAGTAAGTAAGTGGACCACACTTCTAATCTGTGCAGTCCATGATAATCCTGGGCCAGGTGGAAGCGTTCCCCTTTATAGCCTATGGGGATTGCATCTCCCCCGGGGCTACAGCAGGATCACCACAGACTACTGCCCATTTTTCCCACCGCTCGGTTCCTGTACAGAGCCCAGTGGCCAGCGTCAACATGAGGATCTTCACTGGACTGCAAAAGACCAATGGGAATCCTCAGTAACAGGGCGAATTCTCATTGGTTCGTGGTGGACCAATGAAAGTTCTCTCTGTTGCTAGGGAGAATTGTTCTATTGCTTCCTATGGAGAGCCCCATGCTCCTGCCGGAGTATAGAGGGACCAAGCAGCGGTGATATGGAGCAGACGGCACAGAGCGGATGCAAAATGGACATAGCGCATCTGCTATACCGTGTCCATTTTTGCATCCGTTGAAGTGGGAACTGAGCCTCAAAGTATTAGAGGCAGAGGATCAGCAGGACAGCCAGGCAATCTGCATTGTTTAAAAGGAAATAAGTGTTCATATTCCTTTTATTTCAGGTATACTTTAGCATGTATGGCAGGGGTCTCAAACTCAATTTACCTGGGGGGCCGCAGGAGGCAAAGTCAGGATGAGGCTGGGCCGCATAAGGAATTTCACAATCGCGGCGCATCGCCGCCTCTGCCCGCCCCTCTCACTCTTCGTTCAGAGAGGGGCGGGAAAAGGCGGCGATCCGTGCGGTGATTGACGTCAGGAGGGGCAGAGCTGAAGCTGAAAGCTCTGCCCCTTCCAGGAAATGCCGGCGGATTGCCCCCCGGGCGATTTGGGGGCTCTGCAGCCCTCGTTTAGCGGCGGGGATGCGGCGGATTACTTGGGAGCACTGAAGCGAACTATAAGGAAGCTTTTGCTGGCGAGGGCCACAAAATATTGTATCGAGGGCCGCAAATGGCCCGCAGGCCGCGAGTTTGAGACCCCTGATGTATGGACTGTGTACCCTGTTCAGCCAAAACATTGAAAAACTTGTCTTATATCATTTAAGCCCTATTGTCCGGCTGAAAGAGATCTGACTCTTGGACTGTGGACTGTGGTATTTGGCACTCATACACTAGCATTTTTAACAGTAAACGTTTATTGAAAAATCCATTATGAAATACATCAAGAGAGGATATTGACATATTTAATTTTAACCACTTCACCACTGAGGGGTTTTACCCCCTGAGCACCAGAGCAATTTTTACCTTTCAGCGCTCCTTCCATTCATTCGTCTATAACTTTATCATTACTTATCGCAATTAAATGAACTATATCTTGTTTTTTCCGCCACCAATTAGGCTTTCTTTAGGTGGGACATTATGCCAAGAATTATTTTATTCTAAATGTGTTTTAATGGGAAAATAGGAAAAATGTGGGAAAAAATAATTATTTTTCAGTTTTCGGCCATTATAGTTTTTAAATAATGCATGCTACTGTAATTAAAACCCATGAAATTTATTTGCCCTTTTGTCCCGGTTATAAAACCGTTTAAATTATGTCCCTATCACAATGTTTGGCGCCAATATTTTATTTGGAAATAAAGGTGCATTTTTTCAGTTTTGCGTCCATCCCTAATTACAAGCCCATAGTTTATAAAGTAACAGTGTTATACCCCCTTGACATAAATATTTAAAAAGTTCAGTCCCTAAGGTAACTATTTATGTATTTTTTTTAATTGTAAATTTTTGAATTTTTTTTTAATTACAAAAAAAAAAAAAAATGGGGAGGTAATGAGTTAATTTTTTGTGTAACACTCATTTATTTCTATGTGAAAAATGCTTAGGGTGTAGTTTTACTATTTGGCCACAAGATGGCAACAGTAACTTTTTGTGTATTGCGACCTGCGAGCGTCCTTCCGGACGCTCGCAGGAAGTATTATTATTATTATTATTTATTGTATTTATAAAGCGCCAACATATTACGCAGCGCTGGACAATAAATATATACAATGATACAAGGATGACATACATAGGGTTATACACATAGAACAAAGTTATACATACAAATTGTACAAAATACATGATCATGCAATATGGGCTGGTTAGGTAGGCCCAGTAATACAAGTACAGGCTGTCATAGGACAGGAGCACATGATCCTGTAGATTACACTAGGGAGTGGAGGACCCTGCCAGAGGCTTACAATCTAAAGGGAGGGGTGGAAACACTAGGGGGGGCTGTTAAATATTCCTTAGAGAGTTACTGTGTGGTAGGAGGTGGGTAGGCCATCATAAAGAGGTGGGTTTTGAGGGCTTGCTTGAATGTGTTGAAAGAGGGAGCAAGTCTGATGGGTGGTGGAAGGGCATTCCAGAGGGTGGGGGCAGCTCTTGAGAAATCCTGCAGGCGGGCATGGGAGTGTGAAATGCGCGGGGTGGTGAGGCGAAGGTCGTTGGAAGAACGGAGGGGGCGACCTGGTGTATACTTGTGAATAAGCTCCGAGATGTAGGTAGGGCATGTAGTAGGAGGCTGTGAGTGTTTGTTTTTTCTCACAATGATCGCGCTGCCCATCGGAGAGCAGCGGATCATTGTGGGGCTTAGATCAACGAACGGGAATGGATTTTCCCGTTCATTGATCCCTGGGCGAGCGGGCGGCGGCGTGTTTACTAGCGGCGGGCGGCGTGTTTACGAGCGGGAGCGCGGACAGCGGCGGGAACGCGGAAAGTACGGATTTCTCCGTCCCTGGGGGTTAAAGGATGGAAAAAGGGACGGAGAAATTTGTACGGGCGGGGGTAAAGTGGTTAAACAATACTAATGACCTGGCTGGCCTTCTGATCCTCTGCCTCTAATTCCTTTAGCCATAGACCCTGAACAAGTATGCACATCAGATGTTCTGACTGAAGTCTGTCTAGATTAGCTACTTGCTTGTTTCAAGTGTGTGATTCAGACACAACTTGAGTGTCCATGACCAGGGCCGGATTTACCATAATGCATTGTAGGCGTGTCTACAGGCGCCTTATGCTGCAGAGGCAGCTCTCCTCCCTTTCCAGAATGTCTCCTCTCTCAGCAGAGCTGGTGGGTGACATCACTCACTACGTGGCTTCAGTCCTGCAGCCACAGGCACGTAGTTAGGGGAGGAGATCTGAGGCCTAATCAGTGCCTCCTGTAAAAGTGAGAGTACCGTGGTGGGCAGTGTGGGTATTGCATCCTCCTCCCTCTGTCACTGCACCACACCAGCTGCAGCGCAGATCTGCTGTGTACTCTGGCCGCACACACTGCCATTTTCTGACCTGCTCTTCTCTTTTTGGTGGAGATTGGGCTTGAGGTAATGTAAGGTGGTGACTTAGTTGTGTGTAGCCCCTGATCATGTGTAGCCCCATCCCTGATTGTGCGTAGCCTGTTTTATAAGGTAACTAGGGCCATATATATAATTATTATAATTTTTTTATTTTAAAAGTAGAAGGGGCCTTAGCCAAGATTTTGCTGGGCAGGCCCACTCTTTGAATTACACCACTGCTAGTTTCCTGTACATTTAGCTCTTTATCTATATATATAAAATTGGATGTATGTGTGTGTGTGTATGTACTGTATGTATGTATGTATGTGCTGCTGTCACTCGAAAACGCCTTGACCGATTTGAATGAAACTTGGTATGCAGATTTCTTACTACCTGGGAGGATATGTTCTGGGGGTCTCGCGTCCCCCCTGCACACTTGGACAGAGCTACAAACAGCTAATCAGATTTCACCCATTCATGTCAATTGAAAAATGTAAAAGGCTGCCGTTCTCACAGTAATCAAGCCAAAATCTCCACACTTAGCACAGTTGGTCACTAGGTGACGGAGGTTACAAATCCAGGAACAGTGGGCGGAGCATTAAACAGCCAATCAAATTTCAGCCATTCATTTTAAATAGGAAACTGTAAACTGCAGCCATTCTTAAACTGTTAATCACAGGGTTTTCAAGCTTGACACACTTGGTCACTGGGTGACTGAGATTAAAGGGAAGGTTCAGGGACAGTTGAAAAAAAATAAAAATCCAAATCCACTTACCTGGGGCTTCCTCCAGCCCGTAGCAGGCAGGAGGTGCCCTCGGCGCCGCTCCACAGGCTCCCGGTGGTCTCCGGTGGCCGACCCGACCTGGCCAGGCCGGCGGCCAGGTTGGGCCTCTTCTGCGCTCCACTGTGCGTTCCACGCCAGCGCGCTGACGTCATCGGACGTCCTCCAGGCTGTACTGCGGAGGCTCAGTAGTTCTGAGCCTGCGCAGTACAGCCCAGAGGACGTCAGATGACGTCCGGTGACGTCCGATGACGTAACAAAAATTCACCTATTGATTTTCAAGGGGAATATGCAAATTGCTGCCATTTGCCTCAGATGCCTCAAACCTGGTACAGTCTGTCACTGGGTGACTGGGGTTCAAATTCTGGAAAGGAGCGGAGCCACAAACAGCCAATCAGATTTGGTAAATTTTTATGGAACTATACAGATTATTGATACCAAGGACCCCAAAGCTAATAAACTTGGTCATTGAGTGACTGTATGGCAAGGTTAGAAAAAGTGGGTGGAGCCAACAACTAAATTTTTTAGATGAAAAAATATAAACTGCAGCCATTCTTACATTGTTAATCTCAAGGTTATCAAACTTGACAGTTGGTCACTGGGTGAATGGGATTCATATTCAGGAAAGTGGTTGGAGCCTACAACAGCCAATCAAAATTCACCTATTGATTTTCAAGGGGAAAATTTACATTGCTGCCGTTCTTACACTGTTAATGGCAGAGGCCACAAACCTGGGACGGTCTGTCATTGGGTGACTGGGGTTCAAATTCTGGACAGGGATGGAGCTACAAACATCCAGATTTGTTTAATTTCAGTGGAAAAATGCAACTTATTGATGCCAAGGACCCCAAAGTTCATAAACTTGGTCATTGAGTGACTGTGTGTCAAGGTTAGAAACAGTGGGCGGAGCCAAAAACAGCTAAAATTTTAGATGGGAAAATATAAACTGCAGCCATTCTTACACTGTTAATTTCAATGGGAATATACAATTAATTCCAAGGGCCCCAAAGCTCATAAATTTGGTAATTAAGTGACTGTATGTCCAGGTTAGAAAAAGTGGGCAGTGCCAACAACTAAATTGTTTACATGGGGAAATATAAACTGCAACCATTCTTTGTAACGCTCGGTGTCAGCACACAGAGAGAATCTGATTATTTGTGATCTGCAGTATCACCAAGAATACAGATATATACCTGATTATTGATGATCTGCAGAATCACCGATAATCCAAGTATAACTAACCTCTGGACACCTATATAGTGTGAGTGTTTGGTGCAACAGTAATGACTTTGAGTAAGACCACCCGAGGAGCAGGTGGTCTTTGGCAGTATGGGCGATACTGCCTTCTGAGAAGTGCAAAAACCTTCCAGCAGCCTGAGACCTCCAAAGGGGTGGAGTCCCAGGCTGAAAGTAGGAAGGACCTGTGAGTGAGTGACACCTGAAGGTGGATGTCACTAGCAGGTCTGGAGACTATCTTAAGGAGAAAGAGATAGCTCTCAAGGTCGGGCAAGCCAGGTCGGCAACACATGGACAGACAAGGTACAGAGACAGAAGGCTGATTCGGTATCCAAAGGCAGGCAGGGTTGGCAACAGATAATCAGATATGCGTAGGTACCGAATCAGAAAGCAGAGGGATAGTCAGAAAAGCAGTAGGTCATAACAGATATCAAACAATGCCTAGTCTTGGGTGTGAGGTCCGTGGTCTCTACACCCTGGAACTAGTCTGGAGTATAATATGATGGTACACAGTATCCCTAGTCTTGGGTGTGAGGTCCGTGGTCTCGACACCGTGAACTAGTCTGAAGTATAACAGAATGATAACACAAAGTCCCTAATCTTGGGTGTGAGGTCCGTGGTCTCGACACCCTGGAACTAGTCTAAAGTATAACACAATGATAACACAAAGTCCCTAATCTTGGGTGTGAGGTCCGTGGTCTCTACACCCTGGAACTAGTCTAATGATTAACAGAATAATAACACAAGTTCCCTAGTCTTGGGTGTGAGGTCCGTGGTCTCTACACCCTGGAACTAGTCTAATGAATAACACAATGATAAACAGAAGTAATCTGGCTCAGTGTGAATTCCCAGGTCCTCCTGCTTCTAACACACTGTAGGATCTGACCAAGGTCTGAGTGCTTCCACGTAAGTGTTCGCAAGGGCAGACCACCTGAGACTGACCAGCAGTGACTATATATAGAGCAACGCTCTCCGGTGCCACCCATCAGTGATTGACCAATAGTCACTTGCTCTGAGGTCAGCTGACCAACCTGGTCAGCTGATCCCTCCTCGGCTGTCATAAAGGTTCTGCCTCTCAGCGCGCGCACGTATTTCTCAATCCGTTTGAACTAACAGACCCAGCCACACCAGATGTACGCTGCTGCGTGCAAACTGCCGCGCTGGACGCGGAATCAGCCGCCCTGTGTCAATACACGCGGCGTCTTTTACGCCTTCCATTACATTCTTACACTGTTAATGGCAGAGTTCTCAAACTTGACACAGTTGGCCACTGGGTGACTGGGATTAATATTCAGAAATGTGGGTGGAGCCTAACACAGCCAATTAGAATTCACCTATTGATTTACAAGGAGAATATTTACATTGTTACCATTCTTACACTGTTAATGGAAAATTTGGAAAAGGGGCAGGGCCACAAATAGCCAATCAGATTTGTTTAATTTCAATGGGAAAATACAAATTATTGATACCAAGGACCCCAAAGCTCACAAACTTAGTCATTGAGGGTTTGTGTGTTAGAGTTACAAAAAGTGGGCAAAGCCAACAACAGCCATATACATGCACGGGCAATGCCGGGTTATTAGCTATGTGATATAAGAAAAGAAGGGATGGGTTTAGGGGTTTGGCCTATGCTGAGGGGTGGAGTTTAAGGTGCTAGAATCTTTTTGCCTACAAGCTCCTGAAGTGTAAATCCAGCCCTGCTACTGCCTGACCCACGTCATCAGTATTTAGGGCCACTGGGAAGGGTGATCACAACCGTAATCATGCTGCGTTGCGATCACGCAACCCACATTTTACACTACTTGTGCCATATAGCCACTGGGAACGGAGTGCAATCACGGTGAGAATCACATAGCCTGACAATTGCGATTTGGAAAAAAACATGGTGCACTAGTGGAAAATGAGCACCGCGATTTACATGTTATGGTGGTGTACTGTACATTGCGTTGGGTAAAACGTCTGCGGTCTGCTTTCTGACGTGGCTCGCAGCTAGTGGAAAAGGGCCCTTAGTCTTGTCAGCTTAGGTATGATACAATTCCAGGGTTTTGTGATGTAAACAAAACCCTGACACCACAATAAATACATTTCAAACTTTTTCCACCTTTAATGTGGCCTGTAACCTGTGCAATGCAAGTGAAAAACAAACATATCTATTACAGGAAAAAATATTTATACAAAATGTAAAATGTACAATAAGCTGGTTGCAGATGTGGGCATAGATACCCCTAAACTAATACTTTGTTGAAACATTTTTGATTAATTTACAGCATTCCATCTTCTTGGGTAGGAGTCTATCAGCATTACACATTTGTACTTGGCAATATTTGCCAATTCTTCCTTGCAAAAGTGCTCAAAACCTATCACCTTGCGAGGGCGTCTCTTGTGCACTGGCGTCTCTTGTGCACTGCCTTCTCTGGGTGACCCTAGAGATCTTTTATTGGATTTAGGTCTGACCTCTGGCCGAGCCATTCCAAACTCTGATTTCCTTCTGTAGAAGCCATTTTTTTGTGATTTGGATGTATTTGGCTGAATACCAGATGTGACATGTATCGTCCATCAGCTGTGCACTGCAGTACCAACACTGTGTGTAGACCACAAGCACCCATGCTATTGTACATTGTAAAAAGAAAAAAAACACATCCCACACATCAGTCTAATCAGATACCACCATCCTTTTTGAGGCTTATTCAAATAACTGTGCTCATCATTATTGTTGATACGGTCATGGTTCTGATACATCTTTGTTGTCTCTGGTTTTCAGTTAAATACTCCATTGTTTACTGCCTGAGGAAGCAGGAATATGCCTGTGAAACGCGTTGCAACCCCCGTGTTTGGAGTATGTCAATAATATATATGTTTTTTTGAAAACTGTCAGTTTCATGTCTGCTTCCACCGCTGCCTCCACAGCAAATTTAAAGTTTTTAGCTAATTTTATCCTGTTGGCGCCTCTGTTCACCGTCTACGATTGTATAATATAGCAACCAAATCAACATTATAACCATGGACAAATAAGATGATTTATGCGCCCCCGCATGGCTAAGCTAGAAGTTAAGGTTTTCTGTTTTAATGACCTGAGGAAGTGGGCTGTGTCCCGTGAAACACGTTGTCACCAGTATAACCGTTTTAGTAATAAAGACTCCCTGTTATCCACCTCAGCGAGTCTTCATTAGAGGTAAGAAACCTTTTTTTATACATATTTCTACACAGTTAGTACCTATACCTTGGGCGCCTCCCCACAACCTTATTCCTATACACAGAGAACTGCAGAAGTCCATTGATCTCTACATACTGCTGACTCCCAACAAGTAGTAGCTGACAAACATTGGACTGAGAACCAGGATCAGTAATTGAGATCCTTTTTTAGGCCCATACACATTCTAGATGAAGCTGGGCCGAGGGGGCCAATAATGAGACCGATGACTGCCTCCACCGAGAATCTAGCATGTGAAAAGCAGTCACAGGCGAGTGACGGCCGTGAGCTTTGTTCTCCCCACTCTCTCCACCCACCACGTGACATTACAACCGCATGACATTACAAACGCATGGTACTTCAACCATCCGTAGGTCCCCACATAGCAACAGAATACTTCGCTAGCCTGCAGGATGCATCTGTAAAGTGTTGTCACTGCAATGTTGCCATAGGATGCGGTCTCCACTAAGCGACATCATTTGAGTGTGTGTAAATGCCTTTAGACAGGCCTTCAGTAAATAAAGCTCACAATCACTGATCTCATTTCTTAAAGATATTTTGACTTTTTTGAGGAGAATAATGTAATCTTGTCTGATTCCCTATCACCTGCCCTCAAGACCAGATTAAGAGCTCAAACCCACTAGAGCGATTTTGTGAGTGTTTAGGGAACAATTCAAAACACTAGCGATTTCCCTAAATTCATGTTAATGGATGGGCCAAATTGCACTGGAGCGATTGCGATTACCAAAATCACAAATACAGGACATGCAGCATTTTTTAGCGATTAGCGTTAGCGTTTCTGCAATGTAAAGTATATAAACGCCGGCGTAATCGCTTGTCAAATCCTACAAAGATTTTGCTAGCGTTTTTACATTACTGCACACTGTAAAAAAATGTAAATGAATTGAAAGGACCAATCAGAATTAAAAACACTAATCACTAATCGCTACACAATCGCTGGCAACAAGCTGACACTTTTTAAAAATGCTACCAAAATCGCCAGCAATCGCTCATGAAATCGCTTACAAACCGCTCATTAGAAATGCTAGCGATTAGCGATAGCGTTTTGTAGTGGGTTCCAGGCCTAATACTTTTTCCACCCCAGGCCAACTTTCTTGCAGCTTCCCTTCCCATATGCAGCACCCCCTCATATTCCTTATGCAGCCCCCTCTTCCATGGCTAACATTTATGTACAGCCGCCTCCTTCAGCTCTATACAGGTTCCTTGGGCAGCAGCTCTCTATTTCCATGTGTTGCACCTTATTTTCAACCTTTGTATTCCATTTGCAGCCTCTTCTTCCATATGCAGCATTCCCTCTTCCATGTTCAGCCGCCCCTTGGCCAGCTGCCGCCCAAGGCCCGGGCGTTAGTGTCCCTTCCAGAAATCTGGTCCTGCCCTAGAGTTGGGCCGAACGGTTCGCCTGCGAACGGTTCCATGCGAACTTCCGTGGTTCGCGTTCGCGTCCCACAGGCGAACGTTTGCGGAAGTTCGGTTCGCCCCATAATGCACCATGGAGGGTCAACTTTGACCCTCTACATCACAGTCAGCAGGCCCAGTGTAGCCAATTAGGCTACACTAGCCCCTGGAGCCCCACCCCCCTTATATAAGGCAGGCAGCGGCGGCCATTACAGTCACTCGTGTGCCTGCATTAGTGAGAGTAGGGCGAGCTGCTGCAGACTGTCTCTCATAGGGAAAGATTAGTTAGGCTTAGCTTGTTCCTGGCTGCATACCTGTTCTGTTCAGTGAGCCCACTGCATACCTGTTCAGTGAACCTGCCACTGCATACCTGTTCTGTGAGCCCACCATACCTGTTCTGTTCAGTGAGCCCACTGCATACCTGTTCAGTGAACCTGCCACTGCATACCTGTTCTGTGAACCCACCACTGCATACCTGTACTGTGAACCCACCACTGCATACCTGTTCAGTGAACCCACCACTGCATACCTGTTCAGTGAACCCACCACTGCATACCTGTTCAGTGAACCTGCCACTGCATACCTGTTCTGTGAACCCACCACTGCATACCTGTTCTGTGAACCCTCCACTGCATACCTGTTCAGTGAACCCACCACTGCATACCTGTTGTGTTCAGTGAACCCGCCACTGCATACCTGTTCTGTTCAGTGGACCCGCCACTGTATACCTGTTCAGTGAACCCGCCACTGCATACCTGTTGTGTTCAGTGAACCTGCCACTGCATACCTGTTCTGTGAACCCACCACTACATACCTGTACTGTAAACCCACCACTGCATACCTGTACTGTGAACCTACCACTGCATACCTGTTCAGTGAACCCACCACTGCATACCTGTTCAGTGAACCTGCCACTGCATACCTGTTCTTTGAACCCACCACTGCATACCTGTTCTGTGAACCCACCACTGCATACCTGTTCAGTGAACCCACCACTGCATACCTGTTGTGTTCAGTGAACCCGCCACTGCATACCTGTTCTGTTCAGTGGACCCGCCACTGTATACCTGTTCAGTGAACCCACCACTGCATACCTGTTCAGTGAAACTGCCACTGCATACCTGTTCTGTGAACCCACCACTGCATACCTGTTTTGTGAACCCACCACTGCATACCTGTTCAGTGAACCCACCACTGCATACCTGTTCAGTGAACTTGCCACTGCATACCTGTTCTGTGAACCCACCACTGCATACCTGTTCTGTGAATACCTGTTCAGTGAACCCACCACTGCATACCTGTTGTGTTCAGTGAACCCGCCACTGCATACCTGTTCTGTTCAGTGGACCCGCCACTGTATACCTGTTCAGTGAACCCACCACTGCATACCTGTTCTGTGAACCCACCACTGCATACCTGTTCTGTGAACCCACCACTGCATACCTGTTCAGTGAACCCACCACTGCATACCTGTTGTGTTCAGTAAACCCACCACTGCATACCTGTTCTGTTCAGTGGACCCGCCACTGTATACCTGTTCAGTGAACCCGCCACTGCATACCTTTTGTGTTCAGTGAACCTGCCACTGCATACCTGTTCTGTGAACCCGCCACTGCAAAGCTGTTCTGTTCAATGGACCCGCCACTGTAAACCTGTTCTGTTCAGTGAACCCGCCACTGTATACCTGTACTGTTCAGTGAACCCGCCACTGCATACCTGTTCTGTTCAGTGAACCTGCCACTGTATACCTGTTCTGTTCAGTGAACCCGCCACTGTATACCTGTATAGTGAACCCGCCACTGCATACCTGTTGTGTTCAGTGAACCCGCCACTGTATACCTGTACTGTTCAGTGAACGCGCCACTGCATACCTGTTCTGTTCAGTGAACCTGCCACTGTATACCTGTTCTGTTCAGTGAACCCGCCACTGTATACCTGTTCAGTGAACCCGCCACTGCATACCTGTTGTGTTCAGTGAACCCACCACTGTATACCTGTTCTGTTCAGTGAACCCGCCACTGTATACCTGTTCAGTGAACCCTCCACTGCATACCTGTTGTGTTCAGTGAACCCGCCACTGTATACCTGTTCTGTTCAGTGAACCCGCCACTGCATACCTGTTGTGTTCAGTGAACCCGCCACTGTATACCTGTATTGTTCAGTGAACCCGCCACTGCATACCTGTTCTGTTCAGTGAACCTGCCACTGTATACCTGTTCTGTTCAGTGAACCCGCCACTGTATACCTGTTCAGTGAACCCGCCACTGCATACCTGTTGTGTTCAGTGAACCCGCCACTGTATACCTGTTCTGTTCAGTGAACCCGCCACTGTATACCTGTTCAGTGAACCCGCCACTGCATACCTGTTGTGTTCAGTGAACCCGCCACTGTATACCTGTTCTGTTCAGTGAACCCATCGCATCAGTGCGCATACCTGTGCAGTTAAGTGAACCCACCTCCCTACGTGAGTGCACGCAGTGTGATATACCACTCCGTGCATACCCGATATGGACAAAACAGGTAGAGGAAGAGGTAGTGCCAGAGCCAGAGGAAGGCCACCCGGCAGGTCTGCGTGAGGTTGTGTAAATGTAATTTCGTGTGGACCTGGCCCACAGTACAGTGCTCGGAAGAAGGCACGTCCCATCACCTCCCAAGATTGTCAGGACGTGGTTGAGTATTTAGCGACACAGAACACCTCATCTTGCTCAGCCACCAGCGCTACTACTAGCACCACTTCCGCTGCATTTGACACTTCGCAAGAATTATTTAGTGTTGAAATCACTGATGCACAGCCATTGTTGTTACAGCCAGATGAATTTTCACCAGCTCATATGTCTGAGTTACGCGGCAACACTATGGATGTAACGTGTAAGGAGGATGAAGGACCTACTGATGGTGCATGTTTGGATTTTTCTGAGGCAAGCGAAGCTGGGCAGGATGATTACGATGATGACGATGATAGGGATCCTCTGTATGTTCCCAATAGAGGAGATGAAGAGGGGGACAGTTCAGAGGGGGAGTCAGAGAGTAGTAGGAGGAGAGAAGTTGCTGAAAGAAGCTGGGGCAGCTCTTCGTCAGAAACAGCTGGTGGCAGTGTCCGGCACCATGTATCGCCACCTATGTACAGCCAGCCAACTTGCCCTTCAGCATCAGCTGCTGAGGTCCCCATAGTGCCCACATCCCAGGGTGGCTCAGCGGTGTGGAAATTTTTTAATGTGTGTGCCTCAGATCGGACCAAAGCCATCTGTTCGCTCTGCCAACGAAAATTGAGCCGTGGAAAGGCCAACACTCACGTAGGGACAAGTGCCTTACGAAGGCACCTGGAGAAAAGGCACAAACAGCAATGGGATGGCCACCTGAGCAAAAGCAGCAGCAGCACACACAAGAAAAGTCACCCTCCTTCTCCTCTTCCTCCTTCAGGTGCATCATCTGCTTCTGCCGCTTTCTCCCTTGCACCTTCACAGGCACCCTCCTCCACTCCGCCTCTGCCCTTGAGCGCTTCCTGCTCCTCTGCCCACAGCAGCAGTCAGGTGTCCGTGAAGGAAATGTTTGAGCGGAAGAAGCCAATTTCGGCCAGTCACCTCCTTGCCCGGCGTCTGACAGCTGGCGTGGCGGAACTGTTAGCTCGCCAGCTGTTACCATACCGGCTGGTGGACTCTGAGGCCTTCCGTAAATTTGGCCATCGGAACACCGCAGTGGAAGATGCCAGGCCACACTTATTTTTCGAGAAAGGCCATACCCCAACTGCACCGTGAAGTTGAGAGGCAAGTGGTGTCATCTCTTGCGAAGAGCGTTGGGTCAAGGGTCCACCTGACCACGGATGCCTGGTCTGCCAAGCACGGGCAGGGCCGCTACATTACGTACACAGCCCATTGGGTCAACCTGGTGGTGAATGATGGCAAGCAGGGCGCAGCGGACCAAATTGTGACACCTCAACGGCTTGCAGGCAGGCCTCCTGCCACCTCCTCTCCTCCTGCTACATGCTCTTCGCTGTCCTCCTCCTCCTTGGCTGAGTGGCAGTTCTCCTCTCCAGCTACACAGCCCCAGCTCCGCAGGGCCTATGCTGCATGCCAGGTACGACGGTGTCACGCCATCTTAGACATGTCTTGTCTCAAAAGCGGAGAGTCACACTGGAGCAGCTCTGCTGGCTGCTCTTAAGAAACAGGTGGATGAGTGGCTGACCCCGCACCACCTGGAGATAGGCAACGTGGTGTGCGACATCGTCAGCAATCTGCTTGCCGCTTTGCATATGGGGAAGCTGACACACATACCCTGCATGGCACATGTCATGAATCTAGTTGTTCAAAGATTTGTGGCAAAGTACCCTGGCTTAGCGGATGTCCTGAAGCAGGCCAGGAAGTTCTGTGGGCATTTGAGGCGGTCTTACACAGCCATGGCACGCTTTGCGGAAATTCAGCGGAAAAACAACATGCCGGTGAGACCCTGCTCATGTTCTCCCGCCTGCTAGAACAGAAGAAAGCCGTCACCCAGTACCTCTACAACTACAGTAGAATGAAACAGTCTGGGAAAATGGGGATGTTTTGGCCCGACAACTGGACACTGATGAAAAATGCATGCAGGCTCATGCGGCCATTTGAGGAGGTGACCAACCTGGTGAGCTGCAGTGAGGGCACCATCAGCGACTTAATTCCCTACGCTTACTTCTTGGAGCGTGCAGTGCGTAGAGTGGCGGATGAAGCTGCGAATGAGCGTGACCAGGAACCGTTACGGCAGGAACAGGCATGGGACCAATTTTCATCAGACCCAGCTGTTTCCTCAACACCTGCGGCAGCACAGAGGGGGGAGGAGGAGGAAGAAGAGAAGTCGTGTGCAGAAGACGAGTCAGACTCAGAGGATGATGAGCAAGGTGTTTCTTTGGGGGAGGAGGAGGAGGAGGGGACGGCGGCAGGAGAACAACCACAGCAGGCATCGCAGGGGGCTTGTGCTGCTCAACCTTCCCGTGGTATTGTTCGCGGCTGGGGGGAGGAGGTTGACTTACGTGACGTCACTGAGGAAGAGCAATAGGAGATGAAGGGTACTGGATCCGACTTTGTGCAGATGTCGTCTTTTATGCTGTCCTGCCTGTTGAGGGACCCCCGTATAAAAAACCTCAAGGGGAATGAGCTGTACTGGGTGGCCACACTACTAGACCCTCGGTACAGGCACAAAGTGGCGGACCTGTTACCAACTCACCTGAAGGTGGAAAGGATGCAGCACATGCAGAACCAGCTGTCAACTATGCTTTACAATGCCTTTAAGGGTGATGTGACAGCACAACGCCAGCAAGGTACCACTGCCACTAATCCTCCTCCCGTGTCCACGCAGTCAAAGACAGGACGCTCCAGCGATCTCATGGTGATGTCGGACATGCGGACGTTCTTTAGTCCAACGCCTCACCGTAGCCCTTCCGGATCCACCCTCCACCAACGCCTGGAACGGCAGGTAGCCGACTACCTGGCCTTAAGTGTGGATGTAGACACTGCTGTGAACAGCGATGAGGAACCCTTGAACTACTGGGTGCGCAGGCTTGACCTGTGGCCAGAGCTGTCCCAATTTGCCATCCAACTTCTCTCCTGCCCTGCCGCAAGCGTCCTGTCAGAAAGGACCTTCAGCGCAGCTGGAGGCATTGTCACTGAGAAGAGAAGTCGCCTAAGTCACAAAAGTGTTAAGTACCTCACCTTTATCAAAATGAATGAGGCATGGATCCCGGAGGGCTGCTGCCCGCCCCAAGACTAAGTCAGTTCCCGCACACACAGCATCTCTGCCTGCACGCCGTGTGACTGGCTGCCTGGCCTGCCCCAAGAAGACTAAGTCGCTCCCAGTCCCTCCACACAGCATGTCTGCCTGCAGGCCGCTTGACTACCTTCTCCGCCACCACCAACAGGGTCCGGGACTCCAGGCGGATTGCTGAATTAGCAGCGGCCGCTGTAATAATTTTTCTGGTGCGTGTACATGACTGCCTAATTTTTCTGGCTGCACTGCGGGCAGCTGCAACAACAAAAGAAAAGGCATGTACATGCGCCCATTCCCCTTCGTGATCATTACCTTGCCGTGGTGAAGGGGCTTGCGTATCACAATGAAGCAATGACCGGCGCCTAGATGAGTGTCTCGGGGGGCACACAAAAGATAATAAGGTCGTTGCTTCATTGTGGTCAGACCAAATTTGATCAGCTGGACAGTCACTGTTCTGTCATTCAGCTACATCAGCCGGGTGACCATATGGGCTGTAAAGCCACCAAAACCTGCACTCTCGCCATGGTGCGCACCAGTCCAGCACGGCCGTCACTACACAAACAGCTGTTTGCGGTGCGTTACACGGTGAGTTTGGTGTGTCATTGTGAAGCAGTACCTTAATTACACTACCTGATTGATGTATACACATGCAAGATGTTTTAAAGCACTTTAGGCCTGTCATTTAGCATTCAATGTGATTTCTGCCCTTAAAACGCTGCTTTGCGTCAAATCCAGATTTCTCCCGGGGACTTTTGGCGTGTATCCCACTCCGCCATGCCCCCCTCCAGGTGTTAGACCCCTTGAAACATCTTTTCCATCACTTTTGTGGCCAGCAGAATTTATTTTTTTTCCAAAGTTCGCCTCCCCATTGAAGTCTATTGCGGTTCGCGAACTTTTCCGCGAACCGAACGTTCCGCGGAAGTTCGCGAACCCGGTTCGCGAACCTAAAATCGGAGGTTCGGCCCAACTCTACCTATGATATGCTACCTCCATGCCATACATATAAACAACCCAAATGTTCATATTTATGCCTGCATCTCAAGACATCTTTAAATAGTCAGATTGCAGCTCCCCATCTGACCACTTTCTGGTGTTTCTGGCTATCTGTGTTCAGCATCCTTACACAGTGTTCATTATGACTGGCTAGAAATATTCCATCTCTTTGCATAATTACACAGTGCTTTGTGTTTATTGTCAGTGGATGGACTTGCTCAGCAGCATTAAACAGCACAGCAGTGCGTTCATTATCAGAGTGCAGCGAAAGTGCACATGACAAGTGTATTATTACAGTAAATATCACGCAGTAGGATGATACAGGGCAGCCTGTTCATTAATGCTACAGAGATGGTCTGCTCATCAGTATACAGCTCATTATCATTATCAGCCAGCATCATGCAGCGTTACCAGCGGCTCCTGGAGAGGGCTGGCAGAACTGTACAGCCCCGGGGTGAGGATAACACACTGTCCTCAGCAGCAGAACACTCAATGGTGAATATTTTACACCTTGTGAATATATCAACAGATTTTTCTTCTAACTTCGAAATAATTGATATTGAGGGATTGGGGTCCAACCAGACGTAACCCCACTGGGCCTGATATATATGCAGCATGTTACGCAATATAAAGGGTGGTGCGTCATTTTAGACAGGAAAGTGTTTGGAGAATAGAGGTAGACGTGGCTGGGGTACAGTCATAGAGACTAGTGCTCTGCAGGCTGGCCAGGGATTGGAGCAATGCTCTGCAGGCTGGCCAGGGATTGGAGCAAGGCTCTGCGGGCTGGACAGTGATTGGAACAATGCTTTGCAGCCTCTGTGGTGATTGGAGCAAGGCTCTGCAGGCTGGGCAGTGATTGGAGCAAGGCTCTGCGGGCTGGACAGTGATTGGGACAATGCTCTGCAGCCTCTGTGGCAATTGGAGCAAGGCTCTGCGGGCTGGATAGTGATTGGAACAATGCTCTGCAGCCTCTGTGGTGATTGGAGCAATGCTCTGCAGGCTGGGCAGTGATTGGAGCAAGGCTCTGCAGGCTGGACAGTGATTGGAGCAATAATCTGCATGCTGGGAAATGATTGGAGCAATGCTCTCCAGCCTCTGCGATAATTGGAGCAATGCTCTGCAGGCTGGGCAGTGATTGGAGCAAGGCTCTGCAGGCTGGACGGTGATTGGAGCAATATTCTGCAGGCTGGGCAGTGATTGGAGCAATGCTCTGCAGACTCTGTGGTGATTGAAGAAATATTCTGCACCGTGGGCAGTGATTGGAGCAATGCTCTGCAGCTTCTGCAGTGATTGGAGCAATGCTCTGCAGGCTGGGAAGTGATTGGAGCAATGCTCTGCAGCCCCTGCAGTGATTGGAGCAATGCTTTGCAGCCCCTGCAGTGATTGGAGCAATGCTTTGCAGCCCCTGCAGTGATTGGAGCAATGCTTTGCAGCCTGGGCAGTGACTGGAGCAGTGCCCTGCAGGTTGGACAGTGATGGGAGCAGTGCCCTGCAGGTTGGACAGTGATAGGAGCAGTGCCCTGCAGGTTGGGCAGTGATTGGAGCAGTGCCCTGCAGGTTGGGCAGTGATTGGAGCAGTGCCCTGCAGGTTGGGCAGTGATTGGAGCAATGCTCTGCAGGTTGGGCAGTGATTGGAGCAATGCTCTGCAGGTTGGGCAGTGATTGGAGCAGTGCCCTGCAGGTTGGGCAGTGATTGGAGCAGTGCCCTGCAGGTTGGGCAGTGATTGGAGCAGTGCCCTGCAGGTTGGGCAGTGAATGGAGCAATGCTCTGCAGGCTGTGCAGTGATTGGGGAAATACTCGGCAGCCTCTTCAGTGATTGGAGCAATGTTGTGCAGCGATTGGGGCAATGCTCTGCAGCCTCTGCGGTGATTGGAGCAATGCTGTGCAACGATTGGAGCAATGCTCTGTGGTAATTGGAGCAATGCTCTGTAGTGATTGGGCCAATGCTCTGCAGCCTCTGTGGTGATTGGAGCAATGCTCTGCATCCTTTGGGTGATTGGAGAAATACTCTGAAGCCTCTGCAGAGATTGGAGCAGTGCTCTGCAGGTTGTGCAGTGATTTGAGAAATGCTCTGCAGCCTCTGCGATGATTGAAGAAATGCTCTGCAGGCTGTGCAGTGATTGGGGAAATACTCTGCAGCCTCTGTGGTAATTGGAGCAATGCTCTGCGATGATTGGAGCAATGCTCTGCAGCTTCTGTGGTGATTGAAGCAATGCTCTGCAGCTTCTGTGGTGATTGAAGCAATGCTCTGCAGGCTGTGCAGTGATTGGGGAAATACTCTGAAGCCTCTACAGTGATTGGAGCAATGCTCTGCAGAGTGTGTGTTGGGGCAACCTCTGCAGTGACTGGAGCAATGCTCTGCAGCCTTTGCGGTCAGAAAAGGAGAATGTCCCTGTTGCCTAGAGCAACCAGTCAAAGGCTGCTGTCCTTTTCCTAGGGCAAAATAAAGTAAACATTGTAATGGCTGTCATATTTTCCTCTTCTGTTCACAAAATTAAAAAACACAAACACATTCTGTTTCTTGCAAAAGGTTATATATTCAACACTCTATCATTATCAACTGGCAATCAGAAACCAGGAACATGATGCCCTGCTAAAGAAATTGAGGGAGGGCAGCTACTCCAGATTTCATCCACTGTAGTTAGATTAGTGAAATGATGAAGTGGTCACTGTGTACTGCCCCCCTCTGTGGAGGAAGTGAGGAACATGTACCACATATACCCAGCATGGAACAAGTTGGCACGACCACTCCACATTCTGTTGCACCTGACAACAGTTTTCATTTTTTTTTAATACCTTCCTCAATCTGAACTTAACGTGTACATTTTTTGATTGTGTTGCTGTGGTCCTCCCTAAAGACAGTGTCTTTAGAACCTGTCCTCCAGGAATGTATGTCCTGGACCAAGAACACCAAATGCCCTTGTACAGTGATGCAGGGCTTTTCGGCACCTGCCTTGAGCCGTGCAGCTATAGCAGCAATGCTATAGTCCTCGTCCCGTGGACAGGTTAATTCGGGGATCCAGCGATTGCCGGACCCCGAATTGCATCACCCTCCAAGTTACGATGACTCGGAGGGGGAATAATATTTAACTACTTCAGCTCGCAGGTGTTTTCACCTTCAGGACAGAAGCAATTTTCCCCTGTCAGCGCTCCTCCCATTCATCCGCCAATAACTTTATCACTACTCATCACATGTAAATGATCTATATCTTGTTTTTTCGACACAAATTAAGCTTTTTGTGAGCGATACTGGTTTTTAGTATTTTCTATGCATTTTGAAGGCAAATACACACAAAAAAGAAACAATATACTATTTCTCCAATTCCACCCCCTATAATTTTAAAATAAGCAATGCTACTATAAATAAAACCCACCCACAATATATTATTTGGAAATAAGGGTGTATTTTTTCTGTGTTTTTTTTTTTTTTGCATTAAATCACTTCCAAAGCCAGTTACCAAGCAAACAATTTAAAATAAAAGAAAACAGAGAATAGAAAAACAAAACAAAACTAAGATAGGAAAAAACAAACAAACAAAAAAATCCATTAATAGTTGCCTTATGGACTTATCTTTTTTTGGTACTTATCCGTTAGCCGGGCGCATCCTCTAGGTGGCGACAAAACTCCACCAGAGTTACAGCTTTCCCTACTATCCATGTCGGCCTGGAGGGGGAATAGTAATTAGCGCCACCTGCCGGATGCGCCCGGCTAACGGATAAGTACCCTTTTTTTTAATATGTACGGTATGTCATGAGTGTATTTACTGTTTTGTTTTGTTTTTTAATACAAAATCTGTGCAGGGTAATTTCACTTTTCGCCACTAGATGACGATAAACACTCCTTGGTTTACAAGGAAGTTTTATATAATTAATAAAGTAAAAAAACAAAACGTTGCATTTTTATGAATGGACATGGTCTCTGATCAGGGTCATGTCCCTTCATCGGAAAGAATTGGAAAATTAAGGTATAATGCGCCACTTCAAATTATGTCCAAAACCACATATTTATTGCACATTCAATAGGACACACGTGCACTCAAAGAGTACATCACAAACATTATAATAAAAATGATTTGTACATAAATTATAACCATGAGGTTTCCACCTGGGTCATATAAGCATACCCATCAATGCCTAAGGCCTGGAACCCACTGCAAACCGCAAACGCTAAACGCAACCGCTAGCGTTTTGCCTGAGCGGTTTGCAAGCTGATTCATGCGAGTTTTCGGTCGCGTTTTGCAACAGTGTATTTTTTTCCTCAGCGGTTGTGTAGCGTTTTGCGTTTCGCGTTTTTATCCTGATTGGTCCTGTGAATAATTTTTAATTTTGTTACAGTGTGCTGAACCGCAAAACGCTAGCAGAACCGCTCAGTTTAGGTTTTGCTGAGCGTTTCTGCTAGCGTTTCAATACTTTGCATTGAAGCGCTAACGCTCCCAAAATGCTGCATGTCCTGCGTTTGCGTTTCTGAGAAACGCAAACGCTCCTGTGGAAGTTGCCCCATCCATTAACATTAGCCCAGCGTTTTGGCAAACTGCTAGCGTATCGCAGTGCTGCCAAAACGCTGCCAAAAGCGCTCCTGTGGGTTCCAGCCCTTAAGGTGCGTACACACGTCAGATAAAAGTCTTTGGAAAATGAAAGATCACAGACCAATTTGACCCCCTTTCATGTAGTATGAGAGCCATACCTACACAGTCTATTCTGTGGAGCTGAACTCCCCATCAGGTAAAAATCTTTGCAAGATGCTGCACACAAAGATGCTGTACACATGCAACAGATCAGTATCTGCAAAAGATCAATCCCCGCAAAAGATCCATTCCTGCAAAATGCCTTCATAGTCTATGACATCTGCAGATCCTCATACACACCTTGTTTAATGGACATTCATCTGCAGATCAGACAATTATCTGCCGATATGAAGATCCAACCTGGTGGATCTGATCTACAGATAATTGTCCGTTAAACAAGGTGTGTATGAGATCTGCAGATATCATAGACTATGAATGCATTTTGCAGGAATGGATCTTTTGCAGGAACAGATCTTTTGCAGATACTGATCTGTTGCATGTGTACAGCATCTGTGTGTGCAGCATTTTGCAAAGATTTTTATCTGATGGGGAATTCAGCTCCATAGAATAGACTGTGTAGAGTATGGCTCTCATACTACATGAAAGAGGGTAAAATTGGTCTGTGATCTTTCATTTTCCAAAGACTTTTATCTGACGTGTGTACCCACCAGGGGCGTAGCAATAGGGGTTGCAGAGGTTGCGACCGCATCGGGGCCCTTGGACCAGAGGGGCCCCGAAGGGCCCTCCCTCAACTACAGTATTAGCTCTCTATTGGTCCTGTGCTCATAATAATCACTTCTATAGATACTGTAAATAGTAGTTATCATTAACAAACTGTTCCCCATCCCCTTCTTGCACCTCTGACACTGTAGTTGCCATTGGCAGGTTTTGGTGCACCGTATCAATTGTTATGTATAGAGTGCTTGGGGGGCCCCATTGTAAAACTTGCATCGGGGCCCACAGCTCCTTAGCTACGCCACTGGTACCCACCTTTAGTATAATGCCATACATATACTCAAGACTAGCTATGCTCTATAATATATTGAAAATGCTCGCTGCTCAGTTATTGATTGCTGGTGTTTGTAGTTCACCAACTAATGTAGCCTGTAATAGAAGTGGATATAGCAATGTTTCCAGCCAATTTTTGGCGAATTCTGCGTTGCTGTAGACTGTAGACAGTTCTCTATTTTAAATGTTTCTCCTCACTTGAGATAGAGTATGATAGAATTATGTAGATAATTGCGTTTTAGGAGAATCCGCAGCTGCTACCGGTGCAGTTAAACATTGCGCTCCAGAGGGGGACAGTCCTGGCTTCCGAAGTTCTGACATATCATGAAGCTATTCTTTATGGGCCCAGTTGTCCTCACCTAGGTGTGGTGTATTCTGCACGGGGTGTGCTCGATCTAGGAATGTACAGCTGGTCGCTCTTGTACTTGTAGTCCGCCTAGCACATACACTATGCCGGCGTCTGATGATACAGTTCCTCCTGCGCCTGCAGCATACCCCCCAACTGTCCCGAATTCTGCGGGACTGTTCCGATTTGGGGGGGCTCTCCCGCAATCCTGATATGGACCCATTGTGTCCCAGCCGGCAATGGGCAGAGAGGGGGAAAAAAGATTGAGGCGCCAGCCGGCAATATGAGATGCAGAATGCCGGCAATCACATACATACATTCATTTATACATCCCTATCTTCCTTCCTCCCTCCCTCCGAATGTGCCCCCATGTCCCACTGTCTGCAGAGTATAAAGTGCGCAGCGGAGCGGCTTTCATCTTACCGCCCATCCTCGCCGGCATCTGGCTTCATTCTGCTTCCTGTGACGTCACAGGAAGCAGACTGGCGCCAGATGCCGGCGAGGATGGACACGGGGGCACTTTTCGGGGGCAGGGAGGAAGGTTTGCCGGCATTCTGCATCTCATTTTGCCGGCTGGCGCCTCGATCATTTTAAAAAAAAAATTCTTTAAACAATCTTTATGGCATGCGGGACTAGAGGTGTATTGGGGGTATGGTTAGGGGTGTGGCCTAAATGTCCCGGTTTCCTTTTCCAAAATGTTGGGAGGTATGCCTACAGACTGCCAGGCCCTCTCACAGAACTGGCGTCTGCTCGCGCTACCGGTATCTGGCTGCACCACTCTCGGCAATTTTGTCGTGATCACTTCTCGTGGGAGCTAGGAGCAGGGTCGCATGGCTAGCTGGTGGCTCCCCCCACCTACGTGTTTTCATGTCGATTGACGTTTCTTCAGGGCGTGATGATAAACACTCCTTGGTTTACAAGGAAGTTTTATATAATTAATAAAGTAAAAAAAAAACTTAACATTCTTATGAATGGACATGGCCTCTGATCAGGGTCATGTCCCTTCCTCACAGGCATTGCGATTGGTTCAGCGAAGCTCTCTTACTATTCCCTAATCGCCGACATCCCTTGTCCAGTTTGCCTTTAGCTGCACCTATCTGAACAAAAATACTCGTCCAGGTAGGCTTAAGTGGTTAACCCCCCCCCCCCCCCCTTCCTCCCTCGAATTTGTGCTGCTGAAAAGCCCTGGCACCAGGATGCCATGTACACCTTGTACAGGGCGGGGGTTTTATGGTTGTTCTTGGCCAAGTCAGGCTTTGTTAGCAATTCTGGAGGTCATTTAGCCACTGTCCTGTGGTTCACTGAAAGCATAGTGGAGTCAGTGGGCCAGCACATGGCCACATATGACATTTGATCCTCAGTGTCAGACAGACTGTTGTGCTGTCAGGTCAATACGAGACAGAGTCTGAGCTGTGTATCTCTGTTTTTGGAGGGTTTTTTGTGCTCTGAAACAGAGATACACAGCTCAGACGCTGTCTTGTATTGACCTGAGGAAGCGGGCAGGTTCCATGAAACACTTTGTCTTTTTATTGGTGTCTAACAATAAAAATCTTAACCTCTTATTACGAGGTGAGACTGTTCCTATTGCTTACCTCCACTCACTCTATGTTGTATCTCAATTGGGCACTGTCTCCTCCCCTGTCCCAGGGATTAACTCTGCGACTACTTTCAGTGGTCCTTTGCTTTTTCTGGAGCACGACCCACGTTGATCCAATTGAGTCATCATAACTCCACATGCCAGAAATTGTGGTTACCTATAGTAATCCACATTTGTGAGTAGTTCTTTACATTTCCCATTTCCCCGAAATACTACACTAATGGCACTCCTGGTGCTCTTTTTGTCTCCTTTTCTTACCAATACCTGGGTTTCCAAACCTCAAATGTATCTACCGGACCTCCCAGAATCTTGCAACCTTGCTCCTGGTCTTGTACTTCTTCACTGGCATACTATCTGCTGCATAGTGCTCTGCACTGGGAACCAGAATAGCCAGGAGACAAGAGTGGCAGCAGGACTGGCAGGGGCTCCAGGATAAATATGGTGGGAATGCTGATCCCTGGGTTTATGAATGAGTTCACCGTTTTTGCCTCTACTACACTGAAGTAAAAATGAGGGCTGGATTTATACTAGTATTGGATTACATTAGAGTATATGCAGACTGTAGTTTTAATTTGTGTTCAGTGATCCCTTACTTTTCATCTTTAGGAGTTCTAAAGAATAAACCTGAAATCTTTTTTCCCTTCTACAACCTTGAAGAAGGGAGGGGAGCTATCAAAGGACGCTGTGCCGGAATAAGGCCCTTTTTAGTGCAAATCAAGCTGCAGCTCATGTAGGAAAGAAATTCCAATTTTGTTTTGTTTTTCTGTACTTTTTTTTTCGCATTTATGCCCACAGTCCTCTGCAACTGAAATGTGATTGTCAGGGACGGATACGTGATTGTATCTTAAGCAGAAGAAGCAACAAATGTATAACTGTGCTTCTTAAAGAGAAACTCCGATCAAGAATTGAACGTTATCCCAATCAGTAGCTGATACCCCCTTTTACATGAGAAATCTATTCCTTTTCACAAATGGATCTTTAGGGGGCTCTGTATGGCTGATATTGTGGTGAAACCCCTCCCACAAGAAACTTTGAGGACCATGGTACTCCTGGCAGTTTCCTGTCTGTAAACCTCATTGCATTGTGGGAAATAGCTGTTTACAGCTTTTTCCAACTGCCAAAACAGCAAACAGCAGCTACATCACCTGCCAGCAGTAAAAATGTCACCATGTGATAAATGTCCGAATGTAAAACAGGGATTTAAAAGATTTTACAATGGGCAAACACTGACTAAATCATTTATACATAATTATTGTAAAAATGAAGCATTTTTTTATTACATTATTTTCACTGGAGTTCCTCTTTAAGCTATGCACACTTTAAAGTCAACCTGTAAGTTTAAAAAAAGAAAAAGTCAGATACTTACTCTGGTAGGGTGAAGCCTCTGGATCCTACAGACGCTCTCTATATCCTCCTCCAGACTACCATTGGACCCCGAGACCTCTGGAAGTTTGGTCGCACTGTGCAGGTGCAGGACGCCTTGCGCCTGCGTGGTGTTTGGCTCAGCTTTTTCCACCAAGCCCAAGTAGCTCCATACTGGTCACTCTGTGCTGTGTGGCCATACTCGTTCTCAGTGTATGGAGTGTGGTAAGTAGCCATTTGGGGCCCTATGATGCGCGTGCATGGCCAGGCCACGCATGTGCAGTACTCCCCAGACCGAAGGAATTTACAGCTGAATTGAGGAGGATCCAGATGGCGAGGGAGCGATCAGCCTGGAGGAAGCCCCAGGTATGTATCATTTATTTTGACCCCCACCTCTCAGGTTCCCTTTAAGTATAATTAAGTGCAACGACACTTTAACACAGATGGCACTGAAACCATTGCCTTAGGAGAAAAAGCTTGCTTTTGTATGAAGAACATGGCCACAAAACCATCTTCTTGCAGGCGGATTGTTCTTGTCTGACTGTCAACTGGGATTTATTGGCAACATAAATCAAGTTTGAACAAGGAATTATATAAAAGCACAATAATCATATGGTGTGTATGCTGAATGGTGAAGACACAGGGTGTCCCAGCTCACCAGCGTAAGTTCGGATCATATTCATTATTTTCCAGTAATATATTCATGATGAACTATGGATTTTTGCTGCGTTTGGGATAATGCGTTTTTATGCTCATAAACATCTAATGATGATGTTGATTTGATGCCTTCTCCTGCATATCACTTCCTGTAATAATAATTAAGGAACACAAGATATAAAAAATAATGAGCTTCTAGTTTTCACGACAATTGCAAAAAAAACTGTTATTACTGAAATGATGGAAGCACCATAATCATCTGATGTACATATGGATATGCAATTAACTTTTTCTCATGAGTTTTCTCCTAGGAGATAATTTTTCATCTTCTCTTTTAAATACCTTTTTAACACTTTGCAATTGAAAATGTATCAAAAAGTAGGTGGAAAAGAACTATCAACATTATTCGGAGTATTTTCTTGCTTGCTGGTGGCGAAAATAGCACCAAGGAGAACATTAAGGCTGGTTTCACAGTGGGAGAGTAAAGTCCCACGCTACAGCAGCCAGAAACGCAGCCTAACTCACAGCACTGTAAAATCAATGTGCTGTTCACAGTGCCCACGTTGCATTAGGGTATAACGCTGCACGTTAAATGAAAGTGCAGCATGCTGTACGTTATACCCCTATAGAGCTGCGTTAGATTGTTTGCACATGCTCAGTGACTAGCCACATGGCTAATTATAATTCACTGCACTGTGGTGACTTGTGGTGGGACTCGTAGTGTTGTCCGGATCATGAACGAATCGTTCATTTGATCCGGATCTTTTTTGTGAGTCGAATCATCCGGATCATCACAATGAAAGATTCGGTTCACAGTGGATGTCTGTGTGGAAGAAACAGGAACATACACAATGTACAGTGCAGGGAAAGTCCTGTCCTGCTAGTCATTTCACCCAGTCTGTTTCCCTAGTAAAATGATTCAAATGATTTGGTTCAAAGATCCGGATCTTTTCAATGATCCGATTCGAATGATCCGAATCCTTAAAAAGATCCGGACTTCCCATCACTATCCTGGAGCGACTGCTTTGAGAGCCGCATAACGCGGCTCAATCTGACGTCCAACTTCAATACCACCACGCATTGCGTTAGGGGCACATTATGCGACCTTAACGTCCCCTAAAACGCAACGTCTTGGTGTGAAAGTAGCCTTAGGATACAAAGGTAATTGCCACGGTATGTTGTAACTATCACTTGGAATGACCAGGATTTGCCCCGAGTGGGATTAGGACAGGGCTGGGCAAACTTTTTGCCTCCCCAGGCTGCGGACCAGGGACCGCATTCCTCTCCTCTTTTCCTCCCTCCCTGCTGAGTTGCGAGAGGGCTTAATGGATGCCTTAGCTCAAAATTAAATTAAACACTGGTGGAGAAGGCATATTTAGTGGGCTCTCCTCATGCCCACCACTCCCTACCGTTCTCCTCCGTCCCCCTTCAGTACAGCCTACCGACCCTCCGAACTTATCTCCTGTTTGGGGTAGTCACAGCTGACTGCGCAGGTGCTGCCCGGCGATGCATGTCCTTGTTCGCACGCCTGCGGCTGAGAGTGATCTCCGCAGGCACACTACGTAGTTGCGACGTCACAACGACATAGTGCACCTGCGCAGTCAGCCTTGACTACCTCAACCAGGAAGTAAGTTTGGGGTCGGTAGCCTGTACCGGAGGAGGACAGAGAAGAATGGGGGGAGCAGTTGGCATGAGGAAAGCCCACTAAACATGCCTGCTCCCCAGTTTTTAATGTAATTTTGAGCTAAGGTATCCTTTAAAGAGAAACTCCGACCAAGAATTGAACTTTATCCCACTTAGTAGCTGATACCCCCTTTTACATGAGAAATCTATTCCTTTTCACAAACAGACCATCTGGGGGCGCTGTATGACTGATATTGTGGTGAAACCCCTCCCCCAAGAAACTCTTGAGTATGTACTCTTGGCAGTTTCCTGTCTGTGAACCTTGCTGCATTGTGGGAAATAGCTGTTTACAGCTGTTTTCAACTGCCAAAAAAGCATGCAGCAGCTACATCACCTGCCCACAGTAAAAATGTTACCATGTAATAAATGTCAGAATGTAAATCAGGAATTTAAAAGATTTTACAATGGGCAAACACTGACTAAATCATTTATACATAATTATTGTAAAAATGAAGCACTTTTTTATTACATTATTTTCACTGGAGTTCCTCTTTAAGCAAGAGGTTAACTCACCTAGTCACTGCTTCTAGCATTGGGTTTCCATGGCCATAGCGGCATCATGTGACACACTGTCAGGACTTACCAGCGTGTAACACCCTGAATCACGTGATTCAGTTGGCTTCGTGGTAGGGCCGGTTCTGGGTAGAACATCGATAATCACACTTTACCAATATTTTAAGTATTAGCTTCCCCTTGCTCCCAGCTGATCTGCTATTCTAGCTGCAGGCAACCAATTTTTTGTGCCTTGAATGTTGTCCTGTACTACTTCTTTGTTGTTTGTACTTAGATATTGTTTCAATAAAATTGCTGTATTTTTGAATGTACCCGAAATTATAGGTGTTTATAGCTTTTGCAGTGGCATAACTAAGGAGCTGTTCGCCCTGATTTACATTGGGGCCCCCCAAGCACTAGATACGTAGCAATTGATACAGCACACCAAAACCTGCCAATGGCAAATACAGTGTCAGAGGTGCAAGAAGGGGATGGGGAACAGTTTGTTAATCATTACCACCAGGGCCGTGCAGAGGGTCCTTAAGTGGGGGGTGCTCAAATTTTAAAAAAGGGGCCTGGCAATGCCTTCCTCCGCATGCCCCCCCCCTTCCTCGTTTCTGGCTAGGGGGGTATTGATTGCCATGCTGCTGAATGCAGATGATGGGTGCCATGTGAGTTCTGGGTGTAAGTACTGAGTGTCATGTGGGTTCTGGCTATGGTTGGGTATCGAGTGTCATGTGGGTGTTGATTGCAAGAACTTAGTGCCATGTAAGATCTGGGTGCATGTACTGGATGTCATGTGGGTGCTGGGTGCAGGTACCGGGAGTGACATGGGTGCGAATACTTGGCGTCATGCATGTACTGGGTGCTGGTTATGGGTGGGCTTTGGGCATCACATGGGTTTTGAATGCAGGTACTTTGGGTGCGGGTACGGGTTAAGTGGATACTTGGTGCAGATAGTGGGTGCCATGTGGAAGCTGTGTGCAGGTGTGAGTACTAGGTGCAATTTTATGCCTGGGTGCAGATACTTGGTGTCATGTGAGTGTGAGATCTGGGTGCCAGCTAGGAGGGGAATGGGTGGCTGATGGGAAATGTAGAGGTCAGTGTGGGTGCTGCAGGAAGGGGCGGGGCCATGCAGAGGATCCTCAAGGGTGTGGTGCTCAAATTTGAAATCGATAAATCATGCTAAATTGTGTATGTAATACTCCCTCTCCAGAAAGCATAAGGCAGTCTTAACCCCCCCCCCCTCCACCCACACACACACACACACACCTTTAAAGCAGTATCAGGCAGACTTTGTGTCTCCTTCCAACTCTTTTGGTGCTACCACCCTCAAATCAGCAGTGATAGGTGCCCACTGTTAGTGCGTTAGAGTAGGCACAGTGAAGCCCACTGTGGAGGCACAGACTCCCCTTTCATTACTGGGACCTCTGTCCCTTTTGAGCAGCACCCAAGCCTCTTTTCAGGCAAAGAAGTGGTTACCAATATGCAGTGGTTGCTAAGCATTAGTAGATGCAAAACTGCAGTAAGTGCCAAGGTGCAGTGGGTGCCCAGGTGCAGTAGATGGTGAGACGCAAAGGTTCACTTTGTGGTAAGTTGCAGTGAGTGCAGTGAGTTGCAGTGGGTGCCATGCGAGTGCTAATTGGTACAGGGAGCCATGTGAGTGTTGGACATGAGTGAGTAGGGAGTGCCATGTGTGGTCTGGATGTGTGCCATGGGAGAGTACTGAGTCTCATATGGGTTCGGACCAAGGATGGGTACTGGGTGCTATTTGGGTGCTGGCCATGGACGGGTACTAGGTGCATATAATGGCTTTGGAATTTGGTGATGTGTGAGTACTGTGCCATGTGGGTGTTGATTATGGGGGTATGTGGGTCTTAGGTGCAAATACTGAGTGCCAAGTGGGTACTGGGAGTGAGTACATGGTGACATATGGGTGATGGGTGATGGCTAGTGGGGTATTTGTTGTCATGTGGGTGCTAAAGGCAGATGCTGGGTGCCATGTGGGTTCTGGGTGCTGGCACAGGGTGTCATGTGGATTCTGGCTGCATGGGTGTGTATCAACCATCATGTAGGTGATGATTGCAGGTATTCAGTCCCTTTTGAGTTCTGGGTGCAAGTACTGGATGTCATATGTGAGTGCTTGCTGTAGGTGCTGGGCACCAAGTGGAGGCTTAGTGCAACTGGAACTACTGCAGATGAAACATGTGGGTGTTGGGTGCAGGTACTGGGTATCACATAGGTGCAAATACTTGGAGCCATGCCTGCACTGGGTGCTAGCTCTGGGTGGGTGTTGTGTGTCACGTGGGTTCTGAGTGCAGGTAATTCGGGTGCTATTACTGGTTATGTGAGTGGGTGCCATGTGGAGGCTGTGTGCAGGTGTGAGTAGTGAGTGACATGTCAGAGCTGGGTGCAAGTACTGTGCCATGTAGGTGTAAGTACTGGGTGCCAGCTATAGGGTGAAGGGGTGCAGGTATTGGGTGTCATGTGGCTATTTGATGCAAGTACTAAGTGCCATATTGTGGCCGGATGTGAGTATTGGGTGCAAGGTGCTTGGTGCAAGTACTGGGTGCTTGCTATAGTGGGGGTTACTGGTTGAGTGTAATGTGGGTGCTGAATATTGGTGGGATTGTTGTGGGTGCAGGGGGTGGGAGGTCACTGTGGGTACTGCTATGAATGGCATAGTTGCTGCTACGGGAGGTCGAGGTCAGTGTGGTTGATGGGGGAAGGTGTGGGTGTTAGGGGAAGGGTAGGCCACTGTGGGTGCTGGGAGAAGTCAGTGTGGTTACTGGAGGAGGGAGTGGATGTTGGGTGTTGGGAGAAGCCACTGTGGGCGCTGGAAATGGGGGAGGTCACTGTAGGTGCTGCTTTTGGGATGGGAGGTCCCTGTGGGTGCTGCAGGGAACAGGAGGGTAGCCACTGGGGGGAGGGAAACATCACTGTGGGTGCTGGGGAGGGATAGGTCAGTGTGGGTGCTGGGATAGGCAGGATCACTGCTAGAGCTGGGGAGGGAGAGGTCACTGTGGGTGCTAGGTGGAGGGAGAGGTCACTGTGGGTGCTGGGGGAGGGAGAGGTCACTGTGGGTCCTAAGTGGAGGGAGAGATCACTGTGGGTGCTGGGGGAGGGAGTGGTCACTGTGGGTGCTGGGGGAGGGAGAGGTCACTGTGGGTGCTGGGGGAGGGAGAGGTCACTGTGGGTCCTAGGTGGAGCGAGAGATCACTGTGGGTGCTAGGTGGAGGGAGAGATCACTGTGGGTGCTAGGTGGAGGGAGAGATCACTGTGGGTGCTGGGGGAGGGAGAGGCCACTGTGGGTCCTAGGTGGAGGGAGAGATCACTGTGGGTGCTAGGTGGAGGGAGAGATCACTGTGGGTGCTGGGGGAGGGAGAGGTCACTGTGGGTCCTAGGTGGAGGGAAAGATCACTGTGGGTGCTAGGTGGAGGGAGAGGTCACTGTGGGTGCTGGGGGAGGGAGAGGTCACTGTGGGTGCTGGGGGAGGGAGAGGTCACTGTGGGTCCCAGGTGGAGGGAGAGGTCACTGTGGGTGCTAGATGGAGGGAGAGGTCACTGTGGGTGCTAGGTGGAGGGAGAGGTCACTGTGGGTGCTAGGTGGAGGGAGAGGTCACTATGGGTCCCAGGTGGAGGGAGAGGTCACTGTGGGTGCTGGGTAAGAGAGGTCACTGTGGGTGCTAGGTGGAGGGAGAGGTCACTGTGGGTGCTGGGTAAGAGAGGTCACTGTGGGTGCTGGGTGGAGGGAGAGGTCACTGTGGGTGCTGGGTAGGGAGAAGTCACTGTGGGTGCTGGGTAGGAGAGGTCACTGTGGGTGCTGGGTGAAGGGAGATGTCACTGTGGGTACTGGGTAGGGAGAGGTCAGTATGGGTCCTAGGTGGAGGGAGAGGTCACTGTGAGTGCTAGGGGAGGGAGTGGTCACTGTGGGTACTAGGTGGAGGGAGAGGTCCCTGTGAGTGCTAGGGGAGGGAGTGGTCACTGGGTACTAGGTGGAGGGAGAGGTCACTATGGGTGCTGGGGGAGGTAGAGGTCAGTATGGGTCCTAGGTGGAGGGAGAGGTCAGTATGCCACACTAGGATTCCTGTCTGGGCCTCTTCACTTGAAAGTGTCCCAGGCGGGGGTGGAGATTCCCGTGGGTGGGCGGGGCTTATCACGGTTGGGGCGGAGCTTATTTTGCACGTCGAGAGGGGCCTTTTTTGAGGATTATAAAAAGGGGGTGCCTGGGCACCCAGAGCACTCCCCTGTGCACGTGCCTGATTACCACTATTAAAAGTATCTATAGAATTGATTATTATGAGCACAAGACCAATAGAGAGCTAATACTGAAGTTGAGGGAGGGCCCTTCGGGGGCCCCTCTGTCCCAAGGACCCCGATGCGGTCGCAACCTCTGCACCCCCTATTGCTACGCCCCTGAGCTTTTGGATACATATGTATGGGGGAAACCAGCATGTCCCACTGAGGATATTATCTTCACTTTCCATACCTGAGGCTCCAGTGCTCTCTCCATCATTTGTTACCAAGGCGACTTTCCTTTTGATCTAAAAAGATTAGAGGTAATTACTCACTGCACAGATTAAAAAAAAAATGCCTAATAGATGATATAGTTACACAGGTTGAAAAAAAAAGACACCTTTCATAGTATTAAAATATTCCCAATGCAGGCGTAAAATGAACCTTCTATGAATAACAAGTCAAAATAAACAAGATTGTCTCACCCCCTCCCCTTCCTTTGGTATACATGAAACTGATAAGATCCCCTGCCTTGTTATTATTACTATAAGCTGCCTTGAAGTCATCCTGCGGAGTCACAATTAGTCACAGCCATGATATCACTCTAAGCAAAGGCACAATATCCTAGTATTAAATGGAATGATGATGTCAATAAAGGGGGAGGCAGTTGATATATTGGAGTCACAATGGGGCCTATGAATTATGTCACTGGATTGTTAGCCCCGTGGTCTAAACAACGTTGCCTTGCCAGGATCTGTTTCCCTTGTTCAGCATTAAGTCCATTAAATAAGAATAACACATAAATAATAATACAATGGTCCACTCAGCTCTCCCTGGGGACCACTCAGCAGAATGCGATGAGAGGCCGCGTTACTGCGACGTCGGCTGATTGATAGGTGGAACTGGCCATTAATCCAGGGATCAGCTCTTCGGAAATCAATTAGGAGAAGAGGGCTGAGCGGTGCAGGGAGAGAAGAGAAAAAGGCTCCGCGGGTCTCTCGGGGACGTCCGCTATGTGCAACCTTGCAGAAAGGGGTTAATGTAGTTAGGTGACCAGGCAGAATAAGTTAATGAAAGGACAGTAACTAACTCTACAGAGCTGCCAGGGAGGTGATAGATGTCAACTCTGGGCACTGGTCTCAGCATACTAGGTGAAGCAAAGTGACTAAGGGCCTGATTCACAAAGCCTTTCTGTTAAATTATCTCACCTTATTATTTTTTTTTTCTCAATTCAAGCTTTATTGAAGAAACATTAAATGACATTAGTATAAACATCAGAAGTGAAAAGGTACATTATGATGAAACATCATACATAATTATACGTTATGCTTCCTTTTACAAGATACCTATATGGACAGATCAACATTTCAGCAGTAGAATACAACAATATTATTCAAGTAGTCAGTTAGAAAGCTCAATGGAAAACACTAACAACACTTTGGGGTTATAACGGTAACTTTTAGAGATATCCATGCGACCGCGAGAAAAAAATGAAAGAAAGGAAGATGGGTAGGTATCAGAAGGGTGCGTTTCCGGCTCAAGAAGTCATGATATTTTTATAAATATCCGAACATTGGAAATCAAACCACCGCAGCCAGGTCATAGAATGCTTTTCAGATTGATCATTTGCGATATGGATCAAATTCTCCATGGCTTCAATTGCCGCTAATTTCTCAAACCAATCTTTGATTGTGGGAGGTGTGGTGAATTTCCACTTAATAGGGATCATGGCTCTAGCCGCATTGATCATGTGAAGGACCAAGGATCTTTTATATGACTTGATGGAATCCATCGTGTTGTGTAGCAAATATGAACCTGGGGAGAATTCGATCCTCTCGCATGATACCTTTTCCACAATTTGGTGGACTTGTGCCCAAAAAGAGTTCAGTAGTGGACATGACCAGAAAATATGAGTAATGTTACCCCCTGTAGAGCCACATCTCCAACATGCATCTGGCGTGGACGGATGTATTTTATGGAGAATGGTCGGTGTTCTGTACCACCTAGACATGATTTTATAGCCCAATTCCTGCATGTTAACATTTAATGTACCTTTGTGGTTAAAAATAAGTATCTTAACCCATTGATCTTCATCCAATGAGAGTCCCAGGTCTTCCTCCCACTACCTCTGATATTTTGGTTTGTCATTTTTTGGGGGGGGGGGGGGGGGGGCAATAACAGCATCTTGTATAGTACTGAGATCAGATGTCTGGGAGTTTCTGTTGTAAGAATTAAATCTTCAAATTGAGTGAAAGGCTTCTTCCAGTCAAATCTATGTTTCAGGGAATTTAAAAAGTGTCTAATCTGGAAGTATTGCCAAAAGTTTAGTGAAACATCTTCCCTCATGGCATTTATGTCAGACAGGGTTTTCACCGAGCCATCTGTGATAAAATCTTTTACTCTTGGAATTTTATTGTTTGGCCAGTTTTGAAGAAAGGGAATATCAGAGGAAGGGGTGAAGGAGGGATTTCCGTAAAGTGGAGTCAACTTGCTTGGGAATGAGGACAATCCCAAAGAGGGAAGGTTGCGTCTCATTGTTTTTAATGTTGCTACTAAAAGAGGGTTCGTCCAAGATTTCTGTTCGGCACCTGATACATCTGCCCAACCTAGAACTTGCGCTCCTCTGCCAGCTGTCTCTTGTTCAATTAATACCCATTTTTTAGGGTTCTTACTGCTTGCCCATTCAACAATTTTGCATAATTGAGAGGCTACATGGTATGTATGTAGATCCGGCAAGGCCGTGCCTCCACTCTCTTTAGGTAGTGAGAGGAGGGATCTTTTAATCCTAGGGGGTTTGTTTCCCCAGATGAATTTGTTGATGCATTTTTGGAGGTCGCGTATATATGACGCTGGGAGTGCAATTGGAAGGCATTGACTGATGTATAGGAACCGCGGTAGCAGGTTCATTTTAACTGCGGCCATTCGACCGAACCAGGTTAAGCTTTTCATTTGTCCCCATTGAGTTAGGTCAGCCTCCAACGCAGTTCCTATCGCCCCCAAATTTTTTTTAAACAAGTCGCTTCAATTTTGTGTTATGTTTATCCCCAGATAATGTAGTTGGTCAGATGTCCATGTAAAAGAAAATTTCTTTTTGCATAAATTTACAGTGGAGGGGTCTAATGATAGATTAAGGGCTTGCGACTTATGAATGTTTATCTTTAGGTTTGAGATATACCCAAATTCGTCAAATCTTTTGATTAGGCTTGTGAGTGACGCTACGGGATCCTGTAAATAGAATAAGAGGTCGTCCGCAAAAGCTGCGACTACATGATAGGACGAGCCTGTCTGGATTCCCCTAATCTTTCTGTCCTGCCTTACTGCATTCAAGAAGGGTTCCAATGTAAGAATGTATATGATCGGGGATAAGGGACATCCCTGTCTCGTCCCATTCTTGATATGCAGGCTTTTGGAGAGGCAACCATTAGCTTTTACCTGTGCCGAGGGGTTCGAATAAAGCAACTCAATCTGTTGTCTCATAAATGGTCCCAGGCCAAGATTTAACAGGGTGGCGCGTATATAATCCCACGCCACCCTGTCAAAGGCTTTTTCCGCATCTGTGGATACAATAAAAGCTTTGATGTTTTGTTTTTTGGTATATGCCATTACTCCAATTGTCCTCATTACGTTATCTTTTGCCTCTCTTCCTGGGACAAACCCTGCTTGATCGTTCTCAATAAGGCCCGGGATGAAGGGGAGTAATCTGTTTGCTAACATCTTAGCCAAGATTTTGGCGTCCAAGTTTAGCAGTGAGATTGGGCGATAGTTAGAGCATTGTTGTGGGTCTTTCCCTGGTTTGGGGATCACTGCTATGTGGGCAGAGAGAAATTGTTGGGAGAGAGTGGAAGTAGGAGAAACTGCGTTGAAGGCTGAGACAAATGGGGTTGCTAGGATTTGTTTAAAAGCTTTAAAGTATTGGGCAGTGAACCCGTCAGGGCCGGGAGATTTTCCAGGTTTTAACGCTTTGACTGCTAGACGAAACTCATCCTCCGTAAAGGGTGCCTCCATATCCTCTTTCTCAGATTGTGTCATAGGAAGGGGTTTCCCGTATTTCTGGAGAAATTCTGTTATTTTTCGTTTGTCTACCTGTTTTGTCCGAGGGATATGAGGAAGAGTGTGGCATGGGTGGCAAATTATATAATGAATTGTAATATTTCTTGAATTCCTCTACGATATCCTCTGATTTAACCAGCTTTCTTTAGTTACCGTCAACAATGGAGGAAATCTGTGAGCATAATACTTTTTCCTTAAGAGATTTTGCCAAGTATCTTCCGCTTTTATTACCCATCTCATAAAATATTTTCCTCCCTGCCATAATCTTCCGTTTAGCATCTGTGAGTAATAGTGATTGCAGTTGTGCTCTACGTAAAGATAGTTCCTCCAGTGTTTGGGCAGCCAAGGATTGCTTGTGCATGCTTTCAAGCTTATTAATATCTGTGGTCAATTTAAGGATGCCTTCTTCCCTCTCTCTTTTAAGTTTCGCACCCATCTGGATGAACTGCCCTCTGATTACAGCAAAGTCAAGGCAATGGGTGCATGATCAGAGATCGAGATGTTGCCTATCTTAGAGTCCCAGATCAACGACAGATCCCGCTGCGCCACAAAAAGATAGTCAATTCGCGAATATTTATTGTGAAGGGTTGAATAGTAAGTATAGTCTTTGTCCCTAGGATGGGCTATGCGCCAAGGATCCATTAACGTTAAATTTTGCAGACTAGTTTTAATAGCTTTCAAGGATTTATATGATAAAGCCGAGGAGCCGTTAGAGCAGTCTAATAAGGGATGAATGGGAACATTAAAGTCTCCTCCCACGACCAGGATCCCCTGAGAGAAACTCAACAGTTTCTGCAGTGTGGAGGTAATAAATGTGACTTGATGTTTGTTTGGTGCATATATCGTGGCCATCGTGATCTGTCGTTCACCCATCCTTCCCTTAACAAACAGAAAGCGACCGTCCGGATCTCTTTCAGTGTCTTCTATCTTGAAGGCAAGGTCCCTGTGTAGGAAAATGGATACACCCTTTGTCTTGGACGAATCTGTTGTGGCGTGAAAGGCCAGTGGGTATCTAGAATCAAATCTGGTAGGCATATGTGTTGATCTCAAATGTGTCTCTTGCAGAAAAGCAATTTGAGCTTGTTCTTTGCATAAAAAATTAAAGACTGTGGATCTTTTTTCTGGCACATTTATGCCGTTGACATTGAAAGAGATAATCTTTAGTGTTAAAGGCCCTGTCGAAGTGTGTATGTTCCTTTCCTTCAATGGTGTTTTTTTTGGCTGTTGTTTTGCCATCTTGTGGTACTCAGGGCTATAATATCTAGCTAGACTTCCACCTGAAAAAGTGTAGTATAGGAGGTCAAGAGGAAGGAGGGGGGGGGGGGGGAGGAGAGAAAGGGTGAGTATGTAAAAGAAAGCAATTAACTTAGATAATTGTCGCATGGATAAATCTGTTCACTTCTAAAATACCTTATAAATCTAACGACTACTGAAAGAACACGCCCACGTAGACACAATATGGCTTTTTGTGTCTACCCACAATGTGGGATCAGAATAATCGGTGTATGTATTAATACACTGAATGGGGAGCGTGTGGCGCTAGCAATGAAATTAGATAATTGTATATATATGAAATATATAAAATGTATTGATATGGATAACAATAGAGTGTGAGATAGCTACTCTATCCGCCCGTATGTAAAACCTTGATTTAGTTTTCCAGCCACCCATCTTCATGGACTTAAATTTGTCACCTAGTGAGGGTAGTTCTTCCTTTCAATATTTCGTAGGTCAATGTTCATCGACTCATATTATGGTGCAGAATTGATTCAAACTTACTTAAGTAATATAATAAAATGAACCTCTAAGACCTCGGGAATTTTTGCTGTAGTGCTATAGCTAGTAATGCTCCCTATTTTGTATCTAATCATCGCTAGAGAAAAACTTTCTTATTCATTTCCTATTAACTTAACATAACCTCACATTATCAACACTTTCGGTGTTCTATTATAAGAAAAAGATAAATCAAACTATTATGCCCGTAGAGGTTGGCTTTTGTAGGGTAGAGTCAGACTGTAAGAGAAGAAAAAACATGAACCGCAATCATACTTCCCTCTAGAAGTCTGGGGTTTATTAGAAGAGTCAAGATTCTTACTTGTTCCGTAAACACACGACAAACCGCTCCAATTATGTGTTGCTAGATTCCGAGTTCAGTCTCTGGGAGCCAACTCAGGTGTTGTAGATTGGTGACAGGTTCCATGGGATCGAGATGATTTGCGAATGGCCAGGGTCTCAAGTCAACTAATTCCTGAAGTATTAGTGTATTCAGTCCTCTTCAGAGGAGTCTTGTGCAGAGGTCTTTGCCTGTGACTTCTTTCTGTTGTCGGCCAACGAGCCTATGTTTTCACTTTCCGCGCCTTCATCCTCTTCTGCTTGAGTATTAGCTTTGGTGTTCTTATTCAGCATCGCATTAAGATTGCTTAAATCGTCATCCCAGTCTGGTAGATTAACAGTCGGTATATTCAGTTCTCTACAGAAATCTGCAAGGCCCGATATGGAGCGTAAAATGATCAGTTTCCCTCCCATCTGGACTGCCAAGGCAAATGGAAACCGCCATCTGTATTGATAACCTTTATCGGTCAACGCTGATAGAAGAGGCTTCATCACTCGTCTTTTGGCAAGGGTGATCGGGGATAAGTCCTGATAGAGTTGTATAGGAACATCGTTAAAGAGGATCGCATCTTGGTTCCTGGCTGCACTTGTTATTTCCTCCTTCAGTGTAAAGGACTCTAAACAGCAGATTACGTCCCTTGCTCTTTCTCCTTCTAACGCCCTGAGTCTCAAGGCCCTGTGTGCTCTCACAAAACCAACATGTGCGTCATGAGGACGATCTAGAAGATCATTAAAGATGGCGGCCAGGGCCTTAGTTAAACCCTCTTGCGTCACCGATTCCGGTAACCCCTTCACCCGCAAGTTACATCTTCTGCCTCGATTGTCGAGGTCTTCTAGCTTTCTCGCGTGTTCATCTAGTCTCCCCTTGTGTTTCACTGATTTAAGCTGTAGTGTTTTCAGCTGCGAGTCCCTCCTCTCACCCGCTGCCTCCATCGTGTGTATTTTGAGGCCTATATTCGCTACATCATTTCTCACCTCTGCTATGGCGTTGTGGAAGGAGGCTTTTATATCCTCGGCCATGGCGTGCATATCAGCCAGTGTGGGTGATTTGAGCTGCTTGTCAGATGTTTTCACAGGCGGGGAGGACTCCGGGGAGGATCGGGTGGATGCGGTGTCTTTAGTGGGCGCCATCTTGGCTGATTGCGAGCGGAGTGTGTGTGACCGAAACAACTCCGGAACGGATTGTCCTGCCTTGGCTTGGGTATGTTTAGTGGTTGCCCGTGATGATTTCTGTCGTCTGGGAGTATGTTTGTCCATGGATAGGTGGCGGAGAAAGGCAGAAAAGTAGCTTCGGGCGGACTGTGTAGCGAGAGCTCCAAGTTAAGCAGCCATCACGTTGCAGCGCCAAACCACGCCCCCTCACCTTATTTATTAACTCACAATTTATCTCTCCTTAGTGACCATATTTTCCTTGGCTCAACCTGGGACGGAGGGTGTGCGTGTGTGTGTGTGTGTGTGTGTGTGTGTGTGTGTAGCACGCTACGCAAAAAAAGGGCGTGTCCATGATCACAGTAGGAAAATGGACGTGTCCATGACATGGTAGGGACGGAGTGAACTGTAATGTAACTCTGAGGCAGTGGGCCAGAGTTTCCTCACAAAACACAGATAGGCAAAGTGACCCTAAAGGTAATTAGGCAATGTTCCCCAGACACATAAGAAAAAGCAGTGTTCCCACAATGATGTGGTGAAATGGGAGATTTGCATCATGGATGTCAGTCCATGACATGACATGACTATTTAGTCTGTAAAGTGCTGCAGAAGATGCAAGTGCTACATAAATACATAATAATGATATGGCGGGACATTAGACTTTGACTATGGCTGGGATTGGATTGTAAGCTCCACCAAGGACATGACTACATTCTCTGTAAAGTGCTGCCTTAGATGCCACTGCTATATAAATACATAATAATATGGCAGGACATGAGATTATGACTATGGTAGGATTAGATTGCGAGCAAAATCTGCAGAAGCTGCTGATGCTACAGTATTAGCATACCATTTAATAATTATGAGCCCACAAAATGCCAAATGCTGCAACAATAACCCCAAAGTAGCAAATGCAGTCTCTATGACCATCAAATGATAACTGCAGTAACTGTTACTTCTCACACAGAAACTGCAATAACTGTTACCGTTGACAAATGAAATGCAACTACCATTACCTCTGACACATGAAATGCATCAGAAAACGATTACTCCGACTCCGCAAACGGTAAATGAGGCAAACATTACCTCATGCGGCCACAGAGTCCCATGCCTGGGACTCCCAGTGGCCAAAAGTGGGACATAACCTGGGACACATTGCAGCCTGGGACAGGGGACCCTGAACCTTGGACGTGTCCCAGGTAAAGTGGGACGTCTGGTCAGTGACTTTCCGACCGCGCACTCATAACGCGCGTTGGCAAAGTGGCAGCTGCAGGACCAGCGATGCAGATCTGCATCGCCGGCTACATGCTAATTAATCAGGAAACAGCCACTCGCGCGAGCGGCTGCTTCCTGTCAATTCACAGCGGGGGGCTCCGTGAATAGTCTGCGGGCCGCCGATCGCGGCTCGCAGGCTAAATGTAAACACAAGCGGAAATAATCCGCTTTGTTTACATTTGTACAACGCTGCTAACAGTAGCAGCGTTGTACCAGATCAGCGATCCCCGGCCAATCAGCGGCCTGGGATCGCTGTCACATGACAGGCAGGAGCCTGTTAGAGGCTGCACAGGACAGATCCGTTCCTGTGCAGCCTCCGATCTCCGGGGCAGGGAGGGAGGAGAGGGAGAGGGAGAATCCTGCGGTGGAGGGGGCTTTGAGGTGCCCCCACCCGCCAGCCACACGCAGGCAGGAGCGATCAGACCCCCCCAGCACATCATCCCCCTAGTGGGGAAAAAAGGGGGCGATCTGGTCGCTCTGCCTGGTGTGTGATCTGTGCTGGGGGCTGTAGAGCCCACCCAGCACAGATCAGCAAAATCAGCGCTGGTCCTTAAGGGGGGGTAAAGGCTGGGTCATCAAGTGGTTAAAGAAAACCTGTAACTAAGAAAACCTCCCCTAGGGGGTACTCACCTCGGGTGGGGGAAGCCTCCGGATCCTATTGAGGCTTCCCCCGTCCTCCTCGGTCCCACGGCGGTGGCGACCGAGGACGGGTGGCGAAAATCCTCCCGGAGCGGCTGGGATATAAATATTTACCCCTTCGGCTCCAGCGGGGGTGCAGTATCGGCTCTGCGCACGGAGATAGGCAGAAATAGCCGATCTCCGTCGGACCCGATGGAGATCGGCTATTTTTGCCTATCTCCGTGCGTAGGGCTGCAACAGCGCCCCTGCTGGAGCCAGGAGAGGTAAATAAATCAGCGCTTATCAGGCTTGTCGAGGGAGGATTCCAAGACTCTTTGGGGGAGCCAGCGCTGGACTGCCTGCCCCCCAGGGGAACTTTTTTTGTTACAGGTTCTCTTTAACCTGCTGAGCGGTCTGGACGAGCTCAGCTCGTCCAACACCGCCAGAGGCTGCCGCTCAGGCCCTGCTGGGCCGATTTCCGTGAAATAAAAAGCAGCACACGCAGCCGGCACTTTGCCAGCCGCGTGTGCTGCCTGATCGCCGCCGATCTGCGGCGATTCGCCGCGAGTAGCGGCGAAAGAGGGTCCCCCCAGCCGCCTGAGCCCAGCGTAGCCGGAACAAAAAGTTCCGGCCAGCGCTAAGGGCTGGATCGGAGGCGGCTGACGTCAGGATGTCGGCTGACGTCGATGACGTCACTCCGCTCGTCGCTATGGCGACGATGTAAGCAAAACAAGGAAGGCCGCTCATTGCGGCCTTCCTTGTTTATTCTGGGCGCCGGAGGCGATCGGAAGAACGCCTCCGGAGCGCCCTCTAGTGGGCTTTCATGCAGCCAACTTTCAGTTGGCTGCATGAAATAGTTTTTTTTTAATTTAAAAAAAACCCTCCTGCAGCCACCCTGGCGATTTAATCAGAACGCCAGGGTGGTTAAATGACTTAACTCATGATTTACCTCTCCTTATCTAACTAACTCATGGTTTAGCTCTCCTTAACATAACTCATGGTTTAGCTCACCATGGGCTTGATTCACTAAAACAAATAGCAAGCCTTATCAAAGTTAGCACGCCTACGCCTTATCAAAGTTAACACACCTTATCCGAGTAGCATAGCGAGCGCTACGAACCTGCAGGGGCTCAGGGCAGGACGAGTGGAGCTCTCGTCATTTCCAATTAGCAGGCGTAAGTTTGCTATGCTACTCTGATAAGGCGTGTTAACGTTGATAAGGAGTGTTAACTTTGATAAGGCTTGCTATTTCTCTTAGTGAATGAAGCCCCTTATCTATTTATCTCATGAATTATCTCTCCTTATTTGTTTATCTCATGCATTAGCACTCCTTACAGTTAAGGTGAAAAATAAGTAACCTTTGTGAATGAACCCCTAAATGTTGTCTTTTCTTATATCAAAGGAGGCTTCTACAGCTGAAGCATCCAAGTGAAAGGAGCTACTGTGCAGGGGAGGTTCCTGCTGCTTGCTTTAGTACAGGGGTGCCCAATGCATCAATCAACATCACAAAGGACTGCTGGGTTGATCTTGGTCACATATGCCAACACGAACGAGAACCCCGAAGTGGAGCGCCGGACGTAGAGCAAAACCTACAAAGTGGAGCGCAGAGCGAGTGGAGCGCGCTTCACTCACCTGTCCCTCTTCAGCTCTCCCGCACGGTCTCATCTCTATGACACGTGCAGGTATTGTCTCCCTTTCCTCCACCACAATGCAGACCTCTCCTGTGCCCCAGTGGGGGGTCCTGAAAGACAGCTGTAACTCAGTCATTTCATGCACTGGTTTCTACATCAGGGCCCCATATAGGTTCAGGAATGTTGTTGGGTAATCTGACATCGTAGGATTGGCTGCAACTAGAGTGCATACACACATCCAAATTTGATTGGCCAAGGACTGGCAGATTTGACCGCTTCCATGTGATATTAAGGCTTACCTACACAACCTGTTCATAGTATTTAAACTCTGTGTTGCTGGGAATACACGGCTCAATTATAAGCCATTAAGATGGCTCGATAGATAATTTCCGACATGTCCGATCACCGTTCGATCGTTTTGCCGCTCAATTCACCATTGAAGTTAATTGAAAAAAAAGATAAGAAAAACGAACGGAAGATAAACGAATCGAGCGGGCAAACCAATCGGCCCAGAATCGACCCAGGTATTACCAGCATTAGCCCTCATACTACACAGAGGTGGTAGAATTGGCCAATCATTGGCCAATAAAGATTGGAGGTGCTACACAGCCTAAAGCTAAGTACACACTTGTGATAAAAGTCTTTGGTAAATGAAAGATCACAGACCAATTTTACCCCCTTCCATGTAGTACGAGAGCCATACCTACACAGTCTATTCTATTGAGCTGAGTACACCCATCAGATAAAAATCTTTGCAAGATCCTCTACACAAAGATGCTGTACACATGCAATACATCAGTATCTGCAATACATCAGTATCTGCAAAATATCAGTTCCTGCAAAATGCATTCAGTCTTTTAAATGCACAATTATCAAACAACTTTTGTTGTTGAAACAAGTTGAAACAACCCAAAAAAAGTTGTTTGCTATTGTTCAAACAACTGATAAGACGCAGCTCAAGTCAATCCAACTGTTGCATTGATGTCTTATCAGTCTTATCAGTTGATTGAACAATAGCAAACAACTGTTTTTGACTGTTACAGCTTGTTTTAACAGCAAAAGTTGTTTGATAATTGTGCATTTAAAAGACTTTTGCTGAGTGTGTGTATGCGGCTTAAGATATCTGCATATCTTATAAACACCTTGTTTAACAGACATTTAAACGGTCATTATTTCTGCTTTGTTTTATAGCTTAGAGTGTGGATTTTAAATTGCAGTTGTGACAGAATGATGCAATGTTATAAAAAAAAAAACACATAAATAAAAATATGATACTCTTTTCTCCTATTCCTACTAATGTTCTATTCATTATGTCTTGTTTTTGGCTTCAGGTTTCCTTTAACGCTTCCCATATATTAATGTACAGATTCTGAGATTGAATAAATGCAGTTAAAAGGCAAAAATAATTTTAACAAAATCTTTGCAAGTCATGTGTGTTTTTTTTGAAAGGAGATGACCCCCTCTAATGGGAAATAGTCAGCTGTTGGAACAAACATTAATGTGGGTCCGTGGCAAATGTAGTGGAACATTATCAGAGGTTAATAGAGGATTAATCTGCAAGCCGGTTAGGAGAAAGTATAGTGGAGAGAATCCACGCGGTGCCCTGGGACGCAGACCATACACACAGTGTACTCCGCAGGATGGCGGCGGGGTAGGGGTTAAGCTTTGGATCTCTGGTGGGACTGGGGTAATGGAGCGATTTTCTGCAGGCCTGTGACAGTGGACACAGTTAATGCAGAGACACTCTGCAGGTCTCTATGTCTGTCCTGTGGTTTGTTGATGACAGCCGTTCCCTGGGGACAGACACTCATTTCCAGATTAGGATCTTGTCAGCGCTCTACAAGTCTGCACACCCAGGACTATTTTACTGCTGCTGCTGATGCATCTTGCGGGTTTAGACATTTAACTCACAACCTGTAAGCTTTCGTCTTAAACAAACGATCACGCAAACATCCCAGCGGATAAATGTAAGCAGGTAAAACGCAACAGTGGTGCCCATACACTGGCAGATGCCGGTCAGCAGTTTACACCATCAGATATCTCCCTATACATTCCTAGTGGTTTGGGTCACCCCGAGCTGGTTGGTTACTCTGTTGTACTGGTCCAAGCACCATCCCCATACAGCCATATCAATCCCTGCCATGTACTGATGAAGACCAAAGGTCCGAAACACTGTCTACATGTGGGGTTGATGTGGCTGTGTAATATTTAAAGCTATAGGCTTGCTATACACCAGCGGTTCTGGATGCTTGCCTGGCTTACAGGGGCGAAAAGAGATAATTTGCATATTCAGTAGTGGTGCATTGTGGGTAATATTCACTTACAGCTGAATTATTGCACATTTTCCTTAGGCCTCTTGCACACTGCAAGTGATTCCGATTCAGATTCCGCTTTTTAATCAGTTTTTTCATCCGATTCAGATTCCGATTTGCAGTTTGCTCCCTGCACACTGCAAATCGGAATCTGAATCGGATGTAAAAACTGATTAAAAAGCGGAATCTGAATCGGAATCGCTTGCAGTGTGCAAGAGGCCCTAAGAAGGCAAATCACACCAAGCACCATCAGATAGATCCCTTTCTGATCAGAGTGGGATCTATTGCTACAAGTGTACTCCTTAGAGCCACATTAATCCATGCCATACACTGATGAGGATCAACCAATCCGAAACAGTCTGTATGCCTGTTGGATTACTGCGGCTCTTTACTATTAACAAGCTGACACATCATTGCATTGCAGCGGTTCTGCAGGTGTAGTTAGCTTTTAGGCTACTTTCCCACCAGGATGTTGCGTTTTAGGGGAAGTTATGGTCACATAACGTGCCCCTAACGTAACGCCTGGTGGTGTTGGATGTGGACGTCAGAGCGAGCCGCGCTGTGCAGCTCACTCTGGCGTCCGTGATGCCGTGATGCGTACTCTTGGATGCATGCGGCATCACGTGGTCCCGCCAGCCAATCGCCGCACAGAGCGGCCGCTCCAGGAAGTAAACACTGCACGTCACAAAGTGCAGTGAATATTAATTAGCCATGTGCCTGGCCGCTCTCCCCTCCTCCCCAACATTACTGAGCATGTGCAAGCAGTCTAACGCGGCTTAGCCGTGTATAAAGTACTGCATGCAGTACGTAGTCTTGACGTCTTGTGTTACAATGTAACGCAACGTGGGCACTGTGAACAGCCCATTGATTTTTCATTACTGTGCGGTGGGCTGCGTTACAGGCTGCTCTAATGTGCACCTGTAACGTCCCACTGTGAAAGCAGCCTTAAGGATGATTTGCATATTCATCAGTGATGCATTGTGGGAGGCATCATATGCTCACTCCCAGGCCCGGATTTACCTCAGAGGAGCCTATAGACACAGATGTCCTGGCACCTTAGTCTTCATCCTTCAGGAACCTACAAACCCCATCTGAACTGCACTGCAAGTGAGCTGGCTGGCCCAGCTGTCACTTCTCCCTTACTTACCTTACCCATCACAGGTAGCTACAGGTGCCTAGAGGTAGCTAGAGGTGCCCAAAGTATACGTTAGCTAGAGGAACCTCAATATTAAAGTGTACTAGAGCTGAATCAAACAAAAAGTGTTATACATATCTGGGGCTTCCTCCAGCCCTCCTCCCCGGATAGCTTCTCCTGTGTAGACTAGCTCCGACTGACAGAAGTGACGGGACCCGGTTCCCGAAGCTGCAGGCAGCAGGGGACGGCGGCGTGGGAGTGGGGATGGGGATGGAGGAAACCCCAGGTATGTATCAAACTTTTTGTTTCATTCAGCTCTGAGTCCCTTTAAGTAGCTAGAGGTGCCCTTAACTGAAGGGAGATCTCGTCAGTGGAATGCCGTGAGCTGTGTGATTAACGTCTCATTTACACTCTCATCAGGACTCTGCATAGGAAAGGAGGGAGGGAGGTGCTCAGGGAGGGGAGAGATCCACCTTTCCATCATCAGGCGCCTGTACGCTTGTGCCTACAGTGCCTTATGGTAAATCTGGCCCTGCTCACTCCAACCTGAATAATCGCACATACCTTCTGTTTTAAGAAGGCAAACTTTTGTTTTGCAAGCGTAATGCAAACAGATGTTCAATAGATTTCAGCATGACATCTGTGCAAGCGCCTCCGACTTTGAGTCTCCCCAGGTCTCCCCCACATGGATTGTGCACCCATAGCTCCCAACTGTCCCTCTTTCGGAGTGGAGAGTCCCTTTTTGGGAGCCCTGCCCCTCTGTCCCTCTTTCCTCCTCATTTGTCACTCTTTCAGGACTTTGTCCCTCTTGCTATGTAAATATACAGTATATATTTCTCTACTAAAAAATGTGTTTGATTGACTCTAAACTTTATATCCATCCTTTAAATTTATATATTACTAATTTTAAAATGTTAATATGAAGGAAAATGAACCAGGATAGAAAGGACCAACGTGGTTTGAATTATAGAACAACATATTTTTCTTATTAAATCTTTATGATACGTGTGACTAGTGGTGTGATGGGGCGTGATCAGGGGTGTAGCAGGGGCGTGGCTTAAATGTCCCTCTTTCTCATCTCAAAAAGTTGGGAGATATGGCCTGGGCCTATGCTGAGTGTTGCAGCCTTACCTGTCAACTGGCACACCTCCTTCGATGTCCCGTGTGTTTCTCTATGGCCACTGGGGGCACCTGTACCCTGTGACCCCATTGCATGTGCCTGACATCTGTATATGCAGCAGTGTCATGTGGTACAGGCACCCCCAGTGGCCATAGAGAAAGACTAAGGGATAAAGAAGGAGGCTTGCTAGTGGATAGGTGAGTGTTGCAGGCCCACTTATCCACTGGCCGGGGTTCCGTCTGTCTTGTGGAAATCTATCCCTGCTACCGTTACGCACCCAACCAACCCCTAGAGCTGTAAAATCCACATGCAAACCTAGGCAGTTACCTAGGGCCTGGAGAGAGTCTAGGGGCCTGGTGGATGCATCCCACACCAAATCTTACAAAAAAAAATCCAGGTGATCATCAGCGCTGGGCAAAAACTGTTATCTTTCCTAGGGCCCCAATTCATCTTAATCCTTTTCTGATTTTGAGCGAGATTTCTCCCGCATGCTGGATGGATCAGTTTGAGTAATTCTGGCAGGTCATGTTGCAGCGTTGATCTCTATCAGATTCGATCATTATGATCATTATGATTGAATCGGCTGGATAACGGTGCCATGAATGTATGGGCAGTGGGCACCTTAGCAAACACCACCCATTTATTTTATTTATTTATTTATATAGCGCTGACATATTACGCAGCGATGTACAAAGTATATTGTCTTGTCACTTAATTGTCCCTCTGAGGGGCTCACAATAAAGTCCCTACCATAGTCATATATCTATGTATGTATGGTGTAGTGTGTGTATCGTAGTCTAGGGCCAATTTAGAGGAAGCCAATTAAAGAGAAACCATAACCAAGAATTGAACTTCATCCCAATCAGTAGCTGATACCCCCTTTCCTATGAGAAATATTTTCCTTTTCACAAACGGATCATCAGGGGGCTCTGTATGGCTGATATTGTGGTGAAACCCCTCCCACAGTGGGATGTCAGGATCATGGTGCTGACAGTTTCCTGTCTGTGAACCTCATTGCATTGTGGGAAATAACAGCTGTTTACAGCTGTTTCCAACTGCCAAAAAAAGCAAGCAGCATCTCTTTCCAGTGACATCACCTGCCAGCAGTAAAAATGTCACCATGTGATTAATGTCAGAATCTAATTCAGGGAGAGGAAAGATTTTACAATGGGCAAACACTTTCTAAATCTTTTATACATAATTATTGTAAAAATTAAGCACTTTTGTGCAATACATTATTTTCACTGGAGTTCCTATTTAACTTATCTGTATGTTTTTTTGGGATATAGGAGGAAACCAGCGTGCCCAGAGGAAACCCACACTGTCATGGGGAGAACATACAAACTCCCTGCAGATGTTGACCTGGCTGGGATTCAAACCGGGGACCCAGCGCTGCAAGGCAAGAGTGCTAACCACTATGCCACTGTGCACACATTTGTTCATCATATACACAGTATATAAAAATGCACAGAAGAAGACTTGTGTGTCTGTAAGGGTCCTTTTACACTTAAAGGAGAACTGTAGTGAGAGGGATATGGAGGCTGCCATATTTATTTCCTTTTAAGCAATACCAGTTGCCTGGCAGCCCTGATGGTCTATTTGCCTAAAGAAGTGTCTGAATCACACCAGAAACAAGCATGCAGCTAATCTTTCATATTTGTCTAAATTTGTCAGAAACACCTGATCTGCTGCATGCTTGCTCAGGGCCTATGGCTAAAAGTATTAGAGGCAGAGGATTAGCCGAATAGCCAGGCAACTGGTATTGCTTAAAAGGAAATAAATATGGCAGCCTCCATATACCTCTCACTACAGTTCTCCTTTATAGTGATCCTCTATGGAAAAAAGTAAGCAGTTAAAACTGCCATCCAGGAAATACTTTTGACATCAAAGGAAACCCTGAGAATCTTCAATGAGGAGATGGACTAGTCCAAAACCTGTTGGTTATGTCAGATTTGAACTGTTTGCTTTTTTTGCTGGAGTGGTCCTTTAATCAAATGCTCTCAGTTAGAACTGAAAGGACAACAAGGATTTTCAAAGTAATGTCCATGTTTCCCTATGGCTCAGTTCACACTAATGTGTTTTAACTGAAACCTTTTTCGCAATGCACTGCTATGGAGAAGAAAAAAATGCGTACCAACACATTTGTAAAAGGACCCTAATGCTGGGTTCACATTGTTCCAGATGCACAACGGTACGTTGACAATGTATCCACGCAGGAGACAATGTGGCCCGAGCAGTGCAGCCAAAAAGAAAAAAAATCTCTTGCTTTCATTCTAATAGTTTGCAAAGGGAATGAGACAAGCTGATAATTCTTCCCCTCAGACACTTTCAAGAATGACACCCAGAGACTGAGATGAAACAGCACAGAAAATCCATAGCTGCCAACTGTCCATCTTTCGGAGTAGACAGTATTTGCATGTTTATGTGCTCTGGGTTGTTGTACTCCTTGGTGAGAGTGCTGTGTAATTCTATAACTTTATTTTTTACTATAGTTAAAGTGTACCTGAGAAGGGGCCACATAAAAAATGTATACTTGCCTGGGGCTTTCTCCAGCCCCCTCCAGGCTGATTGCTCTTACTCTGTCCTTCTCTGACTCCCCATTTGTCCGCAACTGACGCTGGAAAATCCTCCAATCGTACTCCCCCATCTCGTTTTCGTCACTGGGAGCGTTCTGCACTAGCTCAGTAGCTCCCGGCGACATGAACGCGGCGGGAGCACGCGCATGGCCATGCTGCGCATGCACAGTTGGTCCCAGACCAGTGCATTTTCCGGAGCCAATTGCGGACGAACGGGGAGTCGGAGGAGGATGGCGTGGGAGCGATCATCAAGGGCTGGAGGAAGCCACAGGTATGTATATTTTGTTGTTTTATCCCCATTGGAGGTTCCCTTTAAAAGAAACCCAGGGCGAGAGAGATATAGAGGCTGCCATATTTATTTCTTTGTAAACAATGCCAGTTGCCTGGCAGCCCTGATGATCTTCTGGCATAAGTAGTGCCTGAGTCAAAACCCTGGAACAAGCATATGGCTAATCCAGGAAAACCTGAGTCAGCTGAGTCAGAGTACCTGATCTGCTGCATGCTTATTCAGGGTCTATGGTAAAAGTATTATAGACACAGGATCAGGGGGACTGCCAGGCAACTGGTATTGCTTAAAATGTTCCCTTTAAAGGATACCCGAGGTGACATGTCACATGAAGAGATAGACATACAGTATGTATGTACAGTGCCTAGCACACAAATAACTAGGCTGTGTTCCTTTTTTTTTCTTTCTCTGCCTGAAAGCGTTAAATATCAGATATGTAAGTGGCTGACTCAGTCCTGACAGGAAGTGACTTCAGTGTGACCCTCACTGATAAGAAATTCCAACTATAAAACACTTTCCTAGCAGAAAATGGCTTCTGAGAGCAGGAAAGAGATAAAAAGGGTCAATAGTTCATACATTTTAGCTCTGGTATACTTCAATAAATGTGGCATTGAGCAAAAACAATAAAACAGTTAAAACGTAAAAAGTAGATTTAAACATAAAATAAAACTGTGGAATATCTTAAAAAGTCATTTTTAGGAGAAGGAAGATAGATACAATTGTTTATTTTATTAGTTTATTTTCGCCTCGGGTGTCCTTTAATAAACAACCAGCCTCCAAATTGGCAGACAGAAAGGCTTTCTGGCAGGTAGTAGCCTCACACACACCCCTGTGTTGTCACTGGTGACAGCCTGAGAGAAAGCAGGACTCTGGACGGGGTACCAAGGGGGCAGGAAGGAGCGGCGGTAAAAGACTTTCCATGTTTTCTTCAGATCATTACAAAGCTAAATGGTGCTTGGTATCATTTTCAGCAGTTGTGTCCGAAGCAGCTCTTTGCTACAGAGCTGAGTAGAGCCACTTCCTAATTATCCAGCACATGTACAAGAGAAATTGTTATAAATGTCAAGAAGAAAGAAGAGTAAACTTTGTTAGTAGTCATAATCTAGTTACGGACATCAGATGATTGTCGCTGGCTCTGACTATTTGTGATGAGATCTAAAAATAATACATATGATGAATGATACGATCCTCGAGGATGGGCCCTGTTGGGCTGTTATTGATCTAATGAGGCAGATTTACCTGGACACTAGCAGTGGTGTAACTACAATTCATAGGCCCCCCAGCAAAACTTTGATGGGCCCACCCAATGAATACATCCCTTCTCTTGCCTCCCCTTGGTGCCCTTCACAGCCTTGGGGCCCACCTCACAATATATTTCCACATTCATTCCACCTGAGGGAGTGGAGGTGTAGATATTTGTGGTCCCCTTTTGCTGAGGGAGTCTTACAGATTCCAAAATAAGTCTATCTCCAGGGGTTACCCTCTTATGTTTGGGAGTAATTTGTCCGACCTCCCCCTGAGTACCAAAGATATGGCTAAGCCCCTTATCCTTCACATTTTGATAAGAGTGCTTTGCAGGGAGAAGGGACTTCCTCCTCTATCTTTCAGAGTACCCGATGAAAAATGATGAAAAAAATATCCCAGCTGATCCAGGGGAAGGCGAAAAACCTTACAAGGCCTGGCCCAATTTTCCTTATAGGATATCCGAAGCAATGAAAAAAATCTAGCTTTACTTACTTCTTCCAGGCCCTAGAAGTCACGTGTGTCCCTCGCTTCCGCTCCTATCTTCTCCTGGGTCCCACTGGCAGCCTCTGAAGTATTGACGCAGCCTCAATGTGTCGTCATCAGGAGCGTACTGCACAGTTGTACTTTAGAAGGTAAAAATGTCTTCTTCCCAACTCCAGGTGGCAGTCAGATAAATCCCTGGATCAACACTCCTGGGAATTACCTAGTAATTACAGCTGTGGATGCCCTTCAATGCAAGTAAAAGCATCCAAGCCCTCTTTAAATGCAGATATAGAGTTCACCACAACTACTTCCTGAGGTAAGATATTACAGATTTTAACCATTCTCACTGTGAAGGGCTTCTTTTTAAATAGATAGAAAAACATTTTTTCCCTTTCCCTTTGTCCGTTGTATAACCCTAGGGACAAAAAGCTCATCTGCAAAGCTTTTGTATTACCCTCTGATGTATTTATACATGTTAATCAGGTCACTTCTCAGTCGCCTTTTTTCCAAGCTCAAAAAACACAGTTTGTCCAGCTTTCTTAGTAAGTTAGATCTTCCATCGCCTTTAATATCCACACCTTTGGGAGTCTTCGGCAGGCTTCGGAAACACTTGCCTCTTTGAATACTTCTGAAGTTTTGAAGACAGGTGCATCCATACTGCACAGACGTGAACCAGGACTCCCACGGGTGCACCATGGATCCGCTTATTTTTAGAAGTCCTCGGGGAGGCGAGTAATTCTGAAGGCTGTCTGAGGAGGGCTAAAGAGGTATTCGACCAAGTTGAGCAAATAACTTCACCATGGCTCATCGATCAGTGAAACAAGGGGATGTAGAGAGGGCCAGGAAGGCTCTAGGGGATCCAGACCTTTCCCTATCCATGGGTATAGGTAAAAATACAGATGTTTCACTACTTAATTCTGATAGCAAAGTATCTGTAAATTTTAGTATGCCCTTACTCTCACATGAGTCCTCCCTCTTGATGCCTAACCCTAACCAATTTCCCAGATGATGCCTAAATTTACAGACCCCCCACAATGCCTAATCCTAAAGTCCTCTCATGATTTCTAACCCTAAGACCTTCCCCGGTGAGGCCTAAACTTAGACCCCCTGCTAATGCCTAACCTTAACACCCCCCTTCACCAATGCCTAATATGGGCACTGCCACAGGCCCCTATCTTAATAGCTGCAATCAGTAACTACTACGAGTAGAGTATCTAACTAATTTTTTTCAGAACACTTCAGTATTTATTAAAATGGATGAAATGGACTATTAGTGTGGACACACCATGAGGTTGACCTCTCTGTAGATCAAGCTCAGAAAGTTATGGAAACTATGTTGTTCTGTCTACAGGGATGGTAGACAGATGGATGTCCATGTCCTACTGATGATATATTGCAGCCAGTTGAGGTATAAATATTGTGAGGTGAAGTAAATTCCTCTTAACAGAAGCCTGAAATGAGCAGAAATATGCAGTTTAGAAGAATTGTTAGGCACCGTTATTATAACGGCAACTGGAATGACTTGGCACGTCACATAGCACAGCAGAGCTGCTGGGCATTTGGCTCACTTGACAGAACAATTATACAGTTTCTTGGCTCAGTTAGCAGCTTAAACAAGGAAGATCTATGAGCTTACAACTGGCTTGTCACACACAGTGGTATACTGACGCAGCTGGAGAAGACACAGGTGAGCTGCGAGTATGGGCAAAGTGTAGGAGCCGTCTCTGACAACACTGCAACTACCCACAAAGCTGTGAGCTTACCCCACTTCACCTATAGTGCCTAGTGCATATTACATTTGTTTATTCCCCATATGAATGTGTCGTCCTTAAGGTATGCCACCTCAATCTTTCCAATTTTAGCTGTTTTTACAGTTTTATTACTCCTTGGAATAGATGCCTCCTTCCCCCTTGTATTACCCACCCTCCCTCAGGAGGGGTGTTCTACGTAGTTAGGTGTTTTATCCCCATAACCATCTGAATTCTGTTAACAAGAGCACGACCACGTCCAGTGCAGCTGAACACCTGAGTGGAGTTGGGTTTATTGATTTCCACCTGCCTTCAGTGGTCGGTTGCCCGTATGTAACCCTCCTTTGTGAGCAGGGGTGACCCCCCCCCCCCGCCAGATTGTGGGACCTTCCGTGGTGAACTGGCTTCCAGCGTCTAATAGACGCCACACCAGTTCACTCATCGCAGCTCATCTCAGCCTGCGGAGTCTACCAAAAAGGCATAGCAGATGGTGACAAAAAAGCCCTGCACTGGAGAATATTTGTGTCTGCAGTACAGGGCTTCAGGCGCCATCTTCCTGTAGCCCTGCTCTGCCTGTGTCACTGTCAGCGCGGGAGTTGTGAAGATTATCGGGGGAGCTGCACGTCAGGAGAGGAGTCTTCTGCAGGTGAGTAAATGCTTTTTTTTACCAGGTGCAATTTATTTTCTGGTGAAATTCTTCCCACATTACAAATACTTTCTGGTGAAACATTGCTGCACTACGATTTTTTTCTGGTGAAACACTGCCCACATTATGATTATTTTCTGGTGAAAGATTGCCACATTACGATTATTTTCTGGTGGAAGATTGCTGCATTACGATTATTTTCTGGTGAAACATTGCTGCATTAAGATAATTTTCTGGGGAAAGATTGCTGCATTACGATTATTTTCTGGTGAAAGATTGCTGCATTACGATTATTTTATGGTGAAACATTGCTGCATTAAGATAATTTTCTGGTGAAAGATTGCTGCATTACGTTATTTTCTGGTGAAAGATTGCTGCATTACTTTATTTTCTGGTGAAAGATTGCTGCATTAGAATTATTTTCTGTTGAAAGATTGCTGCATTAGGATTATTTTCTGGTGAAAGATTGCTGCATTGCAATTATTTTCTGGTGAAACATTGCTGCATTATGATTATTTTCTGGTGAAAGATTGCTGCATTGCAATTATTTTCTGGTGAAACATTGCTGCATTATGACTATTTTCTGGTGAAAGATTGCTGCATTGCAATTATTTTCTGGTGAAACATTGCTGCATTATGATTATTTTCTGGTGAAACATTGCTGCATTATGATTATTTTCTGGTGAAAGATTGCTGCATTGCAATTATTTTCTGGTGAAACATTGCTGCATTATGATTATTTTATGGTTAAACATTGCTGCATTGCGATTATATGCACAGGTTTTCTTGCCTGGAGTGACAAAATGGCTAGAGGCACCCCTGTTTGTGAGTACCACAATCCACCACTATATATTTTACTCAACACTGTGACTTTCTGCACCATTGCGGCTCGCGTTGTCTCTGTGTGTTTTCCACTCAGGGGGCCATATGCAATTCACTTGTTCACCTGACTTTTCTCCCAGGAGATAATTTTTCATCTTCGATTAAAATAACTTTTCAGCACTTTACAACTAAAAAAGTACCAAAAAGTAGGTGAAAAGGTACTATCAAAATTATTTTGAGTATTTCCTTGCTTTCTGGTGGCTTAAAAGGCATTTTATTGACAAGTTTAAAAATATCACCTAGGAGAAAACTCAGGTAAAAAAGTGAATTGCATATGGCCAGGGGGTGATTTTTAATCACCCTACACATCTACTTCACCTGTAGACTTTTTGAAGTTCTATACTCAGGGCCGTATTTACCATAAGGCACTGTAGGCATGTGCCTACAGGCGCCTGATGATGGAAAGGCAGTTCACTCCTCTCCCCGAGCGCCTCCCTCTCTTCTTTCCTATGAGTCCTGATGAGAGTGTAAATGAGAGGTTACTCACCTTGCTTTCTGCATTCCACTGACAGATCTCCCTTCATTCAGGGGCAACTCTAGCTACTTAATGCTGAGGTTCCTCTAGCTACCTAATACCTGGGGGCACCTCTAGCTACTTAATACTTAGGATACTTCTGGCAACCTAATACTTAGGGGCACCTATAGCTACCTGTGACAGGTAAGGGAAGTAAGGGAGAAGTGACAGCTGGGACAGCCAGCACACTTGCATTGCAGTTTGGTGGGGGTTTATAGGTTCATGGAGGATGAGGTCTATGGTGCCAGGACGTCTGTGCCTATAGGCTCCTGTGATGTAAGTCCGGGCCTGTCTATACTGCAATGTGTTTAGGAAATACATCAGTGGGCAAGTGTGGAAATTCATGATGAACCATAAGAAGTGTTGTCAAAGTGACTATAAACAGGGGTGGTGAGATTTCCATCATCTGTTGATCCATACAGTCACAACAGCGATTGAAGTTTCTGAAGACTTGAATTCTGAATTATTTTTTTTTTTTATAAATATGACCTAAATGTGATCTTTTTTTTTTTTCTGTAAGTCCTAAAGCTAGATAATAAATACTGGTACATTGGTATAAACCCCATGTTTGTTTCTTACTTTGTGCAGCGCCACAGAATATGTTGGCGCTTTATAAATTAATAATTATATTAATAGCTTTTATATTGCGTTCTAGTAACGGCAGCATGATTAATATCAGTTGAGACTTCTGAGATATCTAACGCTGCAAGTGGGTAGATTAGGGAAACAACTGATATCAGGCGGGTGTCCATCACTTACCTGATCTGCTGAAGTTTGCACAGAGTATGCCATGCTTTATTCTGACTTCATAACTGTGATTTCTTATTGGTCACTCAGGCTGAACAGCAACTGGCCTCTTGTATTGAATGAAACTGTATGTCTTGCTATACATTATAATCTCGTTATAATAAACTCTGATATAGTAAACATTCATGTATAGTCAATTCAATTTCCAGGTCATGGCCAAGCACCCTTAAAATCCTATTGGAGTAAAGCCTGGAATTGTAGATCCTGATACAATAGAACCTCTGTTATGGCCCATACTCACGGGCTACAATTGTCGCCGCAACACGCGGCGCGCGTGTGTTGCGGCGACAGGTCACCCATGAGTATGGGCCGTCGCACGGGCGCGCACCCCGAACTGTCGCCCGTCGCTGATGTCGCCAGGTGATTGAAAGTTTTAATCGCCTGGCGACAGTCGCCGCCGCACCTCCGCCGCAACTGTCGCTAGTCCGCGTGAGTACGCGGACTAGCGACAGCAACCTCCATTGAGAATGCGGAGCTTCCGGCGGGGGGAGGAGGAACATCGGCGACAGCTTCTGTCGCGCCGCTGGTCCCTCTTCCGCGTGTGTACGCGGAGGGACCTGGCGAGGAGCTGTGCCGGCCTGTCGCCCACACACTCACGTGTGCTGGCGACAGGCAACTTTTGCTGCCCGTGAGTATGGGCCATAGAGTAAACCTGTTTTTGGCCTCTGCAATACTCTGTATCTGGCTATAGTGGAAAGTGGGCGGGCTCATGTGTCTTACATCAGCCATGAGCTGTGGTTGGTGGGCAGGCTGGCAGCAAATTGTAGTTTGCTCACTCTCTAGTGGCTGAATTGAGTATTGGTTAAGGGCTCTGCCTCTGGCACAAGCGACCAGGGTTCCAATCTTGACTCTCCCAGTTCAGTAAGCCAGCACCAATTCAGCAGGAGACCTTGGGCAAGACTCTCTAATATGGATCCATCTGAAAATGGCGCCTGCGAATAATGGCGCACGGTGTTGCAGCTAATCCGTTTGTCGCTTATCGGTATTTAGCGTTAAAGCCTTATCGTTATTTAGCGTTAACACACAGAACCCTCTCTGTACCTTTCCCTAACCCCTAAACCCCCCCTGGTGGTGCCTAACCCTAACCACCCCCCTGGAGGTGCCTAACCCTAACGACCCCCCTGGTGGTGCCTAACCCTAACCACCCCCCTGGAGGTGCCTAACCCTAAACATCCCCTGGTGGTGCCCAACCCTAAGACCTCCCTGGTGGTGCCTAACCCTAAATCTCCCCTGGTGGTGCCTAACCCTAACAGTGTTATATTAAATCCATTCACCGTTTTGCAGTTAAATAACTTCTGCAGTTTGGCTTATGTAGGGCGCTATTGATAAATAACGTTACTGCGCGCAATAATATCTGCTGTTTGGCATATGAGCGGCGCTATTAATAAATAACGTTACAATGTGCTGTTATTCTTCTTTTTTCTCTGTGCGCCATTATTATGCAGTACTAACGATAAATAGCGATAAGCGTATCTTTTTAATGCGGCGTCATTTTTATGCATAAGTTCTGTACCTGCATTAACTGGTGAGATCTATACTTCCTGTGCAAGCTGCTGTGTGATTTTTGCATGCAAATCCCTACATATTGAGCACTGTACATTGTGATCTTCTAGTTTAGATACTTTATGTACTTGAGTATGACCATTTCTGATATAGTAAACTTCTGATATAGAGGCCCGAAACATGTCAGCTTTTATTCGATGTGGGATACGTCCTGAATAAAAGTTACCAGTTTGGACAAGTGCGGAATTCCTGGTCTGTCTCCAGTATTGTATGGAATCCTGTTCCAAGTTCCTGCACTGCCATTTACCCGGGGTGAGCGGTATTTTACCGTTGTAAAACTTCTGATATAGTAAACCACTTTGCCTGGTCCCTTGGAGTTTACTATAAAGGGATTCTACTGTATATGCATGTTTGCCATGTACAGTATATCCCCATGTAATGTACTGCACTGCGTAATATATTGGTACTCTTTTATATGTAGTATTTTTTATTTCTCTCCATCTCCATGGCTTTTATCTCTTCCTTCAGTCTCAGCGCTTCTGTAGCTGCTTTCATCTGGTCTGTATCCCTCTCCTCCTCCCCTTTCTTATAATAACCTTATGATTGCCTCAGCACTTCATTATATTATTGCAATGGGGGGTTATAATTTGATAGCCTCAGCACCGGTCATTTTAATCACTGCTGACCCCGCTCCCCTAGTCTCTACCTCCCTCCCTGTCCATTAATTGACAAGCCAAAAACTGCTGCTAATGTCACAGTCAGCACTCGTGTGAGGGGACATTGCTGGCTCTAAGTGGCTGGGGAAAGGTGGGCGACTTAGGATATTAAAGATCACGATGCTGTTTAGAACTCGGTGGAAGATTATGGGTGGGGGCTCCCAGGGCACAGATGGCAGACGCTTAGAATGCGTAGTATAATGGGACACGAGACTGTCGCCGCATATTCTCCGTGTGAGTTTGCATGCTTTGTATTAGAGCTGCACTTTGAATGCTCAGATGGCAAGATATTTAAAGACCAATAAACCTTAAATTGTCCAGTGTTCAATAGATCTATAACTGGCTAAGGTAAAAGAGCTACAAATAACAGGGAAGTACAATGCAGTATTTGAAGTAAGGTTATTGGAGAAGTGTAATGGAAGTGTATTATCCTTACAACAAGGTTTACTTAAAAGGCAAATACTAATAAAGTAAGTGGCGAGATTCAGCAGACCCCATCAGGGTATATTGTGGGCGTACATGAATTTTGGGCGCTATGGAAAATCGGGCACAGGAACAGTGCTGATAGTAGAATATCAGTAAATTTACAGATAATCTACTATTTAAAGTGTTTATTTTTATTAGTAAAATATCGGTAATTGTTACCAATATTTTACTATAGCTAAACCTAACCATACTCTCACACAGAGCCCTCCACTACCTATGCCTAACCCTAACCCCCCTTTCTGGTGCCTAACCCTCCCTGGTGGTGCCAAACCCTAACACCCCCCTGGTGGTGCCTAATCCTAAAATCACCCCTGGTGGTGCCTAACCCTAAGACCCCCTTGGTGGTGCCTTAACCTAAGACCCCCATCCCTGTTGGACCTAACCCTAACCCCCACCCCTTCCCCCAGTGGTGCAAATGATGGAAATAAAAAACAGGAAAAAAATCTATATTTACCGGGTCCCCTTTGTCACAGAGAAAAACCCCACAATAACAATAATTATTGGCGCCTGATTTGTCCAGATGCCAAGCCTCATGCGCCCGATCTGCCTGATACAATATTGTGGCAACCACAGTAATGAGCAAGTGGGGAATTTTTGTCTCCAGACGGATCTGTCAAAAGCTCTTCTTTACCATCGTTTGCACAAACGCCACATTTTTTTTCTAACCTCTTTTTTTCCCGACATTTCAGCCGATCCTGGAAGCATCATGCATCTTCTAGGGTTGCTTACCGCTGTGTCTCCATGTCCCCCTGCAGGGAGGTGAAAAACGACAATCGCTGTTAAAAGCCACCAAAAGACGCAAAATGCTTTTATGAATGTTTGCAACACCCCCCCCCCCCCCCCAAATCTTACAAAAAAAAAGCTAGATGACCTTCAGCGGGGGGCAAAAACTGCTATCTTGCCTAGGGCCCCAATTCATCTTAATCCATTTCTGTTTATATTTTTTTTATTAATGAAACTGTAACCTTCCATTAAGTGTTTGTGTAGCGCCATGTGTTCGGTTTTTTTAAAGGGCATTGAGTGAGCTGTCTCCTTTCAGTGGATTTGTATAGGGGTATAGTGGCTCACAATGTGTGCGTATTCATCCTGGTGTTCAGCTGTCACATTATCCACTTATCCCTGAAATAGAACACGTTATGCAGAGGACACCAAAGCAGTGCATGATAACAAGAGTGCATGTAGTACTCGGGCCCATGTATACACAGCATGTCATAAATATTTATATACATTGTTACGGAGTCACTGCGGCGAGCTCCCCGTGGGAGGCTCAGACCCGGCAGAATAGATACAACACTTACATATGTATTTATGTATGCCTGTGTATGGGAAGAGATCCATTTACGTGCATTCATCCTATGCATTCCCTAAGCTCTGGTAAGTCAGGAATTTCAGATTGAGTTGCTTTGTATAAACCTCTGCGTTTTTTACAGATCAATTGTGGAAGCTGGCTGTGTGCTAATACACCGCAATTAGATGAGTACTCCGCATTAAATCAGACTGTTATTAATATTTGCATCTTTTAAGCTGAGCTACTACATTTTAACCAGTTGCTGACCAACTGAAGCTCCCTCCAGACGAGGACTGGGACCATTATTAATATAATTGATTTATGAAGTGCCAACATATTCTGTGGCACTGTACAGAGTAAGAAGCAAACATGGGGTACAAAGTTATACAGACAATGGTATACACAAAATATAGTCATTGGTACATGATACATACAGAATTGGTAGACATAGTAATTACAGGCAATTGTAACAGGATGAACAGAATGTATAGAAAATTCCAAGACACAAAAGGGGGGGGAGAGCCCTGCCCTTGCGAGCTTACAATCCAAAGAAATAGGGAGGAAACAAGACGTGTGGTAATATACAATAAGTATACCTAGAGGCAGTGAGTATTAGATTATCTAGTAAGGAGTTCAACTTGGCCAGAGGTTGAAGCGGCATGGCCTTACAGCGTATGCTTGTTGTAAAAAGTGAGTTTTGAAAGCGTGCTTAAAGATTTAGAAGGTTGGAGAGTGACAGATGTGTTTTAGAAGGGGATTCTAGAGGAGAGGTGAGGTACGTGAGAAATCTTGTATACGTGAATGGGAGAACTGATTTTAGAGGGGGACAAAAGAAGGTTGTGTGCAGATCTGAGATTGCAGTTGGGTTGGCATCTGGAAACTAGTGAGGAGGAGATGTACAGGGAGAGAGATTGTGGAGAGCTTTTAGGTTAGGTAATAGGTAGGATGGAGGTGCCCAATGTGTGTTCTTTTTTTAGTATTTTAGTTTCAGAATCATTTTATTGAACAAAAAAGTTATTTTAACATACAATGCTCTTGAACTTCCCCTAGTGGGGAATAGTGAAAGTGAAAACTGCAACAATTAACACAAATAGTGTTATAACATACAGTACATCATTAAAACAACAGCAGTTACATCAAGTAGGAAATTTGTTGATTTTATAAAGCTTATAAAAGTGGAGAGTCAGCGGTACAGCTAAGCAAACCTGTTTGGGGTAACCAGTACAGTGGTAAGAAATCCAAAATGCAAAAGGATTGCAGAGATTTATGAGGCAAGAATCATTGGGCGTAGGCCTAGGTTATCAGTATAATTAAAGTGGATAAGCTTTTACTCGTTGCATAATTGTGTTCCTTTCATATAGTTTATAGGGCATTCCTCAAACCAAATCCTTTTTTTTTTGTTTTGTTTTAATACCCCAATTCCCTATAAACTAAACAAGCCTCGCCCACAGCTCCTCCAGCGCCTAGGCACTCTGAGACTCATGTAGCAACGGCTTGTGGGAGCTCAGTCTGGGCAGGAGGAGGTGTTACTAGCCAGTTCTTTCAGAGGCAGAGGGGAGGAGGAAAGAGGAGTGTAGTTTTCATAGGCTGAGGATTGGAGATGAAGAGCAGCTTGCCTGTGCGTAATGATCACACGCAGAACATGGCTACTTGCATTGCATCACAGGAAGAAATAATCTTATCCTGTTGAAGCTGTTTGCAACTAGATTTGCTGTGTAAGCTATCTAAACTTTAGATAAGATATATAGACAAGTTACTTGTTATAGTTCGTTTTTCATCTCAGATCCGCTTTAAGCCAAGGCTGACAGGTTTTGGTAAAACCATCCATAGTGTCATTGACTATAGAGATAAGTCTCTCAGAGATAAGTATATCCCTAAGGATAGCTTTAGTCATGTCTATAGAGAGTGTGGGGGGTCATCCACATTTCAGCTATATGTAGCCTGGCAGCCTTGGCTATGTGCTATGCCATCTGATGTGGTGGAAACTTCCATCCCTGTGGTTGGTCGCCCAGCAGTAGCATAAATGGGTCAAGGGAGATAGTCTTATTTAAAACTGTACTAATGAGAGCCAAAATGCCTGACCAATACATCTGAACCAGGGGGCAAAACCACCACACAGGAGAGGTATCGCCTTCTCTGCCACAACCACAGAAAAACACTTTTTTTGCTTTGCTAGGATCATCTCTACGGAGTATAGTTGGTGTAATATATGCCCTATGTAGCACTTTAAAACCTGTCTCAATATGATAAAAGTAGCTACTACCCTTATTAATGGTAAGACAACATTTAGTCCACCTTGATACAGTTAATGTTTGTCCAACATCAGTTTCCCCCTAAGTTATGGTTTTCAATTTAGATTACTCAACTGGCTGGGAAGATATAGAATATAAGATATGATATTAATCCTCGTTCCAGAGGTCTATTTTCACACCAGCGTTCAAAATAGGTAATGGTTGTAAAGCCTTTTGTTTGACGAGACATGGTTTTTAAAAAATGAAACAATTGTAAAGCTAAAAAAAACTCAGAGGAGGGATACTCACGGGTCCTCCTGAATTAATCCCAAGTAGGGAGTAGGGACTTTGCCATCAATAAGGAAGTGCTTTAAGAGTACGAGACCTTTAGACTTCCACCGAGTAAAGGAGCCATCTTGACCGGGGGAAATGCTGGGCTGTGAAATATTTGAGTTGACGGGAGTGCTAATTTAAGTTGTTTGGTAAACCGTACTCTATACCACATTACCAGGGCATGGTGAACAACACGGGAAAGATTCTTCAGTGAGGAGACTGATGTTTTGGTAGACCACATTAAAGAGCCTAGATTCAAAGGGTGCAGTGGATCGATTTCAATTTCCACCCACAAAGGAGGGCTATTTTAGTATTTTAAAATACAAATACAAAATTATATAATAAAAATAGAGGTAATTGCTTACCTCTCCAGAAGATATAGACACCAGTTCAACTGGAAAAAAGTTTTCATCCAAAAAGCAACAACGCATTTCACAGTTCATGGCCCGCTTCCTCAGGTCAATACAAAATGCTTTCTTAGCATAGGGGATAGAGTGTAGGCGCCTCTAATACCTTTAATTTTTTTCCAGTTGAACTGGTGTCTATTAGTGTTGGGCGAACAGTGTTCGCCACTGTTCGGGTTCGCCCGGATTTTGGGCTGTTCGAGTTCGGTTCGGGCTCCGCCGGACACCTCGTGGTGTTCGACCATGCGTTCGGCCATGCGGTCGAACGTATGTTCGGCCTGACAGCGCATGGCCGAACGTTCCCCGAACGTTCGGCTCGCGCTGTGATTGGCCGAGCGGGTCACGTGGTTCGGGCTCGAACACGCGGCTCGCACTGCGATTGGCCGAGCGGGTCACGTGGTTCGGGTAAATAAATACCCGAACCGCGTCATTTCTCCGCCACTTGAAGTTGGGTTTAGCTTTGGGTAGGCAGGCAGGTTAGACTCTCTCACCAGCTAGGCTAGTCAGGGCCCCCCCAGCCTCCTAGTCATACTACTGTAGTGCCAGTCAGCATGCTTGTACTGCTGGGATCAGTAGTACGTCCGCCACCAGTATATAGCATTGTCTATTTGCCACTGTACTGCCAGTCAGCGTGTACTTCTGGGATCAGTAGTACTTCTGCCACCAGTATATAGCATTGTCTATTGCCACTGTCCTGCCAGTCAGCGTGTACTGCTGGGATCAGTAGTACTTCCGTCCGTCACCAGTGTATAGCATACTATATAGCATTGTCTTATTGCCACTGTATTGCCACAGTCAGCGTGTACTGCTGGGATCAGTAGTACTTCCGTCCGTCACCAGTATATAGCATACTATATAGCATTGTCTTATTGCCACTGAAACTGACATTTTTCGCATTTAAAAGACAATTTCCCTTTGAAACGTAAAAATCGTTTTTTTCTCAAAAACTATAAGGTCCTTTCGGAAAAAAATAGTTTCCTCTTATACCCACCCCCCCCTGTCCACATACCCTGAAAATTTGGTCTATGTTATATGTAAGGAGGCTTTGCAAAGCAGGAAAGTTCAGGTCCCCATTGACTTCCGTCCACGGGACACCGTTCGGCCGAATGTTCTCGAACCCGAACATCTGGATTGTAGTGTACAAGATACAGAGGCGCCAAAAGAATAAAAGGTAATTAAATGAACTTAAAAAACCAACTGGTTAAACAGAGGAGGCAGCGGTGGTCTTACCCCCTCCAAACAGACACAGGCAAGGACTGCGATTCAGACAGTCAACAATTTATTCGGAACTCCAAAAAACAATGCAACGCGTTTCACGGGCCATACATCCCGCTTCCTCAGGCAAAATACAGTAGGAGTCACAGCTGCAGAAAATACACAAACAGACAACCAGAGGCATAAAATCGTCAAAGTGCTGATATGAATACGTAAATTTACATTTTGCATTACATTTTAGTGACAAGTTGTGCGCGGGTTATAAATATTAGTTTCAGACTGATAGTAGTCTCATAGGTATGCTTGACAGCTATAGAATGGGTAGGGGGAATGTTAAAGGTGCATTGTGCTAAACAGAGTAAGACCAATGATAAATACAAACAAATATGCAAATACATAAAGTAAAAAATTGGCTGGGTTTGCTGCCGGTTGTTGTGGACATCATACAGAACAACAGTGAATAGTGGGTGAAATTGGGAGAAAGGGTTGACATGGTCTAGAGGAGGAGGAGGAACAGAGGGTGTTGGAATGGCTAAAAAACAGGTGGGGTGTTTTAGGCAGCAAGTAAACAAGAGTATAAGGAGAAGGCAGACTTACCATCTGTATTATATCAGCGAGCTCGGCGCCTCTGTAATGCCAGAGGACACCTGAGTTCATTAAGTAGCATGGATCAGTATGAGGAATGTGAGAGTACTTCCGGGCGGAAGTGTGTCATAGAGGGGCGGGGCCATCATGTGTGTAAACTTTGTAAATTTTGTAAATAAAGTTGAAGAAGAAAAAAAAAAAAAAAAAAAAAAAAAAAAAGGAACGGCTAGAAAAATTAGTTTCGAACTGATGGAAGTCTCAAAGGTATGCTTGACCACTTTAGAATGGATAAGGGGGGGTGTAAAACGTTGCATTGTACTGAATCAGAGTAAGACCAATGATAAATACAAACAAATATACAAGTACTCAACATAAAAATGGTAGAAAGACATGTAAAATGCATAAAATGTATAAAAATCAAAATAAACGTTGTATATCATAAAATAAGAATAAACATATACATTATTAGAAGGATAAAAGAGAGGACTATTAACCTTCCTGGCGGTAAGCCCGAACTGAGTTCGGGCTATGCCGCCGGAAGGCACCGCTCAGGCCCCGCTGGGCCGATTTGCATAATTTTTTTTTTGCTGCACGCAGCTAGCACTTTGCTAGCTGCGTGCAGTGCCCGATCGCCGCCGCTACCCGCCGATCCGCCGCAATTCCTCTCGCCGCGGCCGCCCCCCCCCCCAGACCCCGTGCGCTGCCTGGCCAATCAGTGCCAGGCAGCGCTATGGGGCAGATCGGAGTCCCCTCTGACGTCACGACGTCGATGACGTCGGTGACGTCATCCCGCCCGTCGCCATGGCGACGGGGGAAGCCCTCCAGGAGATCCCGTTCTTTGAACGGGATCTCCGGATCTCCGATCGCCGGCGGCGATCGAAGGGGCTGGGGGGATGCCGCTGAGCAGCGGCTATCATGTAGCGAGACTTTGTCTCGCTACATGAAAAAAAAAAAAAAAAATTTAAAAAAAAACATTTGCTGCCCCCTGGCGATTTTTTTGCAAACCGCCAGGAGGGTTAAAAGACTGAACGGATTAGGTAAAGTGCTTAATGTATTTTTTCTAGTACTTCATTAAGACCCTCAGGAACCAAAGTCCTGAGGGTCTGTATCCAATACATTTCCAGTTTTTTTAGGGTAACAGAGGCCGCCGGGGCACTGTCGTTGATCTGATCAATGAGAGTGATGGTGAAGGTGTCAGGGGTGCCGTCGTGTGCGTGGTGAAAGTGACGTGAGACACTGTGCAAAAGGAAGTGTTTGAGGATATTCCTTTTGTGTTGTCCTATCCTACTACGGGCTTCTTGTGTGGTTCTGCCAATATACTGGAGACGGCAAGAACAGGAAATGAGATAGATGATAAATTTGGAATGGCATGAGATATGTTTTTTTATTTGGTATTGAGTACCTGTGGTGTGAGAACTAAAGCTGACTGTGTTGGTAATGAAAGGACAGGCTAAACAGCGGGTGTGGTTACAGGCCCAGGAGCCGGGGGGAAGTGTACTAGAAGAGGCGGAGGGAGGATGGTTGCGAAGTTTACTGGGAGCTAACAGGCCACGGAGGTTGGGTGCTCTCCTATAGGTGATTTGCGGTCGGGTAGGTAATAGGGGTTTAAGGTAGGGGTCCTGGAGCAGGATTTCCCAGCGATTATGTAAAATAGATCTAATGATTGAGTGTTCTTTGCAGTATTTTGTGATGAATCTAGATTGAGGGTTATTGTCAGTGGTAGGATTGGAGATGGTTTTTGTAGTGGATGGTTGGATTTAAAAGGATTTTTAGAAACTGTTCCGATATCAATGACTACAATTCTCAATCCGATATTCTTGCAAAAAAATTCTCTGAGAGAAAATACCCCAAGAAGCTGATCCGCGATGCACGGCATAAGGCCAAAATCCAACCATCCACTACAAAAACCATCTCCAATCCTACCACTGACAATAACCCTCAATCTAGATTCATCACAAAATACTGCAAAGAACACTCAATCATTAGATCTATTTTACATAATCGCTGGGAAATCCTGCTCCAGGACCCCTACCTTAAACCCCTATTACCTACCCGACCGCAAATCACCTATAGGAGAGCACCCAACCTCCGTGGCCTGTTAGCTCCTAGTAAACTTCGCAACCATCCTCCCTCCGCCTCTTCTAGTACACTTCCCCCCGGCTCCTGGGCCTGTAACCACACCCGCTGTTTAGCCTGTCCTTTCATTACCAACACAGTCAGCTTTAGTTCTCACACCACAGGTACTCAATACCAAATAAAAAAACATATCTCATGCCATTCCAAATTTATCATCTATCTCATTTCCTGTTCTTGCCGTCTCCAGTATATTGGCAGAACCACACAAGAAGCCCGTAGTAGGATAGGACAACACAAAAGGAATATCCTCAAACACTTCCTTTTGCACAGTGTCTCACGTCACTTTCACCACGCACACGACGGCACCCCTGACACCTTCACCATCACTCTCATTGATCAGATCAACGACAGTGCCCCGGCGGCCTCTGTTACCCTAAAAAAACTGGAAATGTATTGGATACAGACCCTCAGGACTTTGGTTCCTGAGGGTCTTAATGAAGTACTAGAAAAAATACATTAAGCACTTTACCTAATCCGTTCAGTCTTTTAATAGTCCTCTCTTTTATCCTTCTAATAATGTATATGTTTATTCTTATTTTATGATATACAACGTTTATTTTGATTTTTATACATTTTATGCATTTTACATGTCTTTCTACCATTTTTATGTTGAGTACTTGTATATTTGTTTGTATTTATCATTGGTCTTACTCTGATTCAGTACAATGCAACGTTTTACACCCCCCCTTATCCATTCTAAAGTGGTCAAGCATACCTTTGAGACTTCCATCAGTTCGAAACTAATTTTTCTAGCCGTTCCTTTTTTTTTTTTTTTTCTTCTTCAACTTTATTTACAAAATTTACAAAGTTTACACACATGATGGCCCCGCCCCTCTATGACACACTTCCGCCCGGAAGTACTCTCACATTCCTCATACTGATCCATGCTACTTAATGAACTCAGGTGTCCTCTGGCATTACAGAGGCGCCGAGCTCGCTGATATAATACAGATGGTAAGTCTGCCTTCTCCTTATACTCTTGTTTACTTGCTGCCTAAAACACCCCACCTGTTTTTTAGCCATTCCAACACCCTCTGTTCCTCCTCCTCCTCTAGACCATGTCAACCCTTTCTCCCAATTTCACCCACTATTCACTGTTGTTCTGTATGATGTCCACAACAACCGGCAGCAAACCCAGCCAATTTTTTACTTTATGTATTTGCATATTTGTTTGTATTTATCATTGGTCTTACTCTGTTTAGCACAATGCACCTTTAACATTCCCCCTACCCATTCTATAGCTGTCAAGCATACCTATGAGACTACTATCAGTCTGAAACTAATATTTATAACCCGCGCACAACTTGTCACTAAAATGTAATGCAAAATGTAAATTTACGTATTCATATCAGCACTTTGACGATTTTATGCCTCTGGTTGTCTGTTTGTGTATTTTCTGCAGCTGTGACTCCTACTGTATTTTGCCTGAGGAAGCGGGATGTATGGCCCGTGAAACGCGTTGCATTGTTTTTTGGAGTTCCGAATAAATTGTTGACTGTCTGAATCGCAGTCCTTGCCTGTGTCTGTTTGGAGGGGGTAAGACCACCGCTGCCTCCTCTGTTTAACCAGTTGGTTTTTTAAGTTCATTTAATTACCTTTTATTCTTTTGGCGCCTCTGTATCTTGTACACTACATTGAGTCCACCCTGGGTGGAGGGTTGTTACCCTATCTTCCTGTCTACAGAGAGCGACTTTTTATTCCTGAGTGGGGTCAGGATTGTTCTCCCCACCTGCCTATACAGTGGTTGCCTATTGGTAACCCTGGTTTGTGAGTATAATTTTAACTTCTCATTTATTTTGTTGTCCCCAAGACGAATTACACTATTGGGGCTCTTGGTGTCCCTCTGCTTTATTTTCTTTCAAGTTCGCTCCGAACATCTGGATGTTCGCCCAACACTAGTGTCTATATCTCAGGAGAGGTAAGCAATTACCTCTCTTTTTATTATATAATTTTTTTATTTGTATTTTAAAATACTAAAATAGAACACACATTGGGCGCCTCCATCCTCCACATTACCAGTCAGAGCTCTTTTGGAGGTAATAGCTTTGCAGTTTTTCTGGAAAGTCTATCGTACTACAGGAGAGCGACCATCCAGTATCCAGCAGGACCTGGAGTACCGAGCAGGGATGGTTAATTCCTTGCCGGCCTATACGGTGGTTGCAGGAACTGCAATCCACCTTTGTGAGTATATACAGTATTTATACAAGTTTATCCTATGCCTGATGATACTGCACCATCGGGCTCCTGGTCTCTCTCTACTTCTCACTTAGGTATTCTTGGCCCTTACGAGAATCACCAAAGAAAAAAACCCTATATTTGTAGGTTAGGGTTAAGAGTTTGAACTAGATCCTCTGGAAAAGCTAGAGAAGATAGGAGCTGTTTATAGATTGAATGTGAGGAATAAATTAGAGAGGCTTTGGCAGAAAACACAACTAAGTGACCCTTTCTAGAAGGGTGATTGGGAGAGAGGATTGGGTGGTGCCATGAGTGCTGTGCCCCATCTCTTCAGTCCTCTCCAGTGTATCCTGCTGTTCAGTGCCTTATGTCTGAATTACCCTCAGAACGTGTGACAACGTTCTAGTTTACCCCACAGTATGTTCTCAGCTTTGTAGTATTTGCTAATAACTGAGAGAGGCACTGATCACCTCTGCCAGAGACTGTGGCCACCTATGATTGCTGGAAGATACTAAGAGCCATCTATGACTTCTGGTTGATATGGGGGGGGGGGGGGGGGGGGGGGGGGGACTGCTTGCAGACAATACGATTCATCTATGGCTGCTGGCTAATATTGGGACCTATTTATGAGTGCTGGTTGATATTAGAAGCTACCCATGAGTTCAGGCTGATATTAGGGGACACCTGTGACTGAAAATCCATGCAGACATGGGGAGAACATGGAAACTCCATGCAGTGCCCTAGTTCTAACCACTACACCACAGTGCTGCCCAGTTAAAGTGCTAGTAATGTGTGCTATGATTAATCTGCAGTAATATTTAGGTCAGATAGTTGTCATGTAGCCATTATGTTTAAAGAGAGTTTGGAGTTCATGTGTCCACAGACCACACATAGCGGTAGAACACATCAAAGTAAAAATATATGAATAGGAACATTATAGATGATTAAATATAATGGAGGAAAGAATATTGCAATACTATAATAGGTAGAATAGCTAAAAATGTGAATATATGAAAAACCCATTTTTTCCACTTAGCATGTAGAAATGCAGCATTTGTGTCAAGGTACCTGTATTCCAGTGCTAGCAACCCGCTATACTTGTTTTTCTGTGCAGTACCGTGAGAAATAATTTGCCCTCTTTTGATTTCACCTGTTATGGTTATACAGTGTATACTGATAGACAACCCTAAGGTATCACACATACAATATCATATAATCATTTTCACTTAAAGGGATACTGTAGGGGGGGTCGGGGGAAAATAAGTTGAACTTACCTGGGGCTTCTAAAGGTCCCCCGCAGGCATCCTGTGCCCGCGCAGCCACTCACCGATGCTCCGGCCCCGCCTCCGGTTCACTTCTAGAATTTCAGACTTTAAAGTCTGAAAACCACTGCGCTTGCGTTGCCGCATCCTCGCCCCCCCCCCCCCCCCCCGATGTCACCAGGAACGTACTGCACAGGCACAGACCATACTGGGGATGCGCAGTACCCTCCTGGTGACATCAGCGGCAGTGAGGACACGGCAACGCAGGCGCAGTGGTTTTCAGACTTTAAAGTCTGAAATTCCAGAAGTGAACCAGAGGCAGGGCCGGAGCATTGGGGAGTGGCTGCGTGGGCACAGGATGTCTGTGGGGGACCATTAGAAGCCCCGGGTAACTTTAACTCATTTTCCCCCGACCCCCCCTACAGTATCCCTTTAATTAGCTTAAAGAGAACCCGAGGTGGTATTTAATTATGTTAGTGGGGCACAGAGGCTGCCTCCTCCGCATTGGCGCTACCCACCCGCGTCACTTCCCTCCTATCAGCGGGTAGCGCCGATGCTGAGGAGGCGGGGGAGCGGCGCTGACTGACAGCGCATAGGTAAACATTGTGCTGGTGACACGCTGCGTGTCGCCAGCACTGTGGGGGCTATAGCAGCGCGCAGGGGGGACATGGAGGCACACCATGGGGCAACAGAGGCTGGTGTTAGTGTGCACAACCAGCCTCTGTGCCCCAGTAACATAATGAAATCCCACTTTGGGTTCTCTTTAAAGAACATTTCACCAGAAATTGTAAAAATAAATAATAAATATTATAAAATATCTACATATTATTATTTTTTTTTTTCAGTTCAAGATCTCCATTGAACTACAGTTACAGTTATTATATTAAAAAAACAGAAGACTTATTATATTAAAAAATAAATTGTTTCCGATCCACTCAGTAAAGAGGTGCCTGTACTATTTTTGAGGCGTTTTTGCTATAATAAAAGATATGGGAAAAACGCAAATGCTCACAAAATCGCTTTGTGCAGTGATTGCGTGAGCGTTTTTAAGAATAAATACATTGTATTTATTCTTTTCCGGGTCAAAGAGTTCACTTCCTGACTTGCGTCAGGTAGTGAATTACAAAACCGCTCTAGGCCTCTTTCACATTAGACAATGTGTGCAGGAGCCGTTCTCCTGCACGCGTTGACTAGCCTGCGGCGTGTCGTCGGGAATCTGCGGTGTGACGCTGAGTAGCGGCAGTATTAATTAATTAACCCGATGGGGAAAGGCCGTTTCTCGACGTTAAAATGCTCCTGGGTGCATCGGACCGCAACGCATCGAAACGCAGCGTCGGGTGTGCAAGGTAAAATTAAAGTCTATGGACTTTCATTTTACCTTGGTCAATGCAAAGTTTCGACTTTGCATTGAAATGCTTAAAAAGGACTGTAGTGTGAAAGAGCCCTAAGAAAAGCGATTTTTACAAAAACGCAGCGCGCAGCGGAGCACTGGGAGGGGAAAAAAACAGTTTACATTTTTAGGTGTGAATGGAGCCTAACACTTGCAAGGCTGTATTTATACTTTTTCACCCCTAAGCCAAGTATATTGTGGCTCCCCTTCCATGTGTGGCAGCGCCCCTCCCATTCCATGTGCAGCCCCCTCTTCCATGTGTAACATCCATGTACTGCAGCCTCTTTCTTTCATGTACAGCTTCCTATGGACATCAACTTCCCTTTTCATTTGTTGCTCCACATTTGCTGTCTTCTCTTTTCTATGTAGCAACCCCTAATTCAGGTCCAGGTGCCCCATTGGGGCTGCAGCCACCCAGGGCCCAGGCCTTTGTGGTCTTTCCAGAACTCCAGCCCTGAACATGTGCGTCTCTGGCCCTCCTCTCCAACACAGAGCCATAGCGGCTAGAGATTCCACTCTTCAATTGCATTCACCAGTACATAAACTAAATGAAGCAAGATATAAAAACATATTCTAAATTCCTATCATTCTGTTGTTTTGTACATTATATCGCTGGTCTGCATCAAGCAATGCCTCCTATTTGAAGCACTTGGAAGCATTGCTGAATTCTTCCCAGAGCTTGTTTGGCCCTCAGCTACAGCAGGAGCTTTGCTTCTTCAGCTGGACAGCAAATTGTCTCTGGAAATTACGTTAAAATGTTGGCAGCTATGTATGTGCTTTGTCAGTTACTTGATGTAACCAATTTAAATCATTATAGGTCATTCCGAATGTAAAGCAGGAGTCTTGCTGCCATTCCTCGGCTGTAATTAACTCTCAGATACACGTGCGCGTCAAGCAGGCCCTCGTAGCAGCCTTCCAGAAATCCAAGAATTTAGCTGGTCAGTGAGATGGAAAAGCTGACGATTCTTCAAGAGCTAAAATTATGCAAGAGAGGGAGAATGCCCTGGCAGTCAGAAATAGTTAATGAGACAGACAAAATGAGGGTAGGGATAGTTAGAGAGACAAGGAGAGGACTGGAATGGTGGGAGGGGGGGGGGGGGGGGGGAGAGGGTGTGTGTCTGTGTATGTATGTGATTATATACGTAGGGAAATGTATATGTTGTAGGTTGGCAAGCATTTCCTGAATTGAAGAGGGTTTCCCTCCCTCAGAGGTGACCCTGATGGATAGATATCAGAAACAGGAAAAAAGGGCGCCGGTGGCTAGTGGACGAAAAGGGCGCCGCCATAGGTTCTAATGCATTTATCATTAATATGGCGCCCAAAGCAGAAAAAAGGGCGCCAGATAAATATCGTTAACAACATTAAAGTTTTTGAAATATGTTATTGTTTTAGAATCTTGCAACGTTATAGCTTTTGTCATATTATTTTGTTTGTATGTACTAGTGTTGAGATGAAATTTGCGTAATTTCGTGTTTCTATAATTACGGACGCAAATTTTGCCACTACGTCCCAAATTTGCAATTTCGTAAGTGCCATACAAACAGTAATTCGGACTTCCGTATGCAAAATTTCCTTCACGTAATTTCGCGTTTCAGTGCAAATTCGTGTTTAACACAAAATTTAGTAATTTTGTGTTTTGTATAGAAACAGTTATTTTAATTATGAAAATGGGTTAGGCACCACCGGGGGGGATGTTTAGGGTTAGGCACCAATGGGGGGGAGGAGTTGTGGGAGGGTTTAGTTTTAGGCACCACCAGGGGAGGGTTCTGTGTGAGATTAGGGTTGGATTAAGCTGTATTGTTGAATTTCGTAGTGATTTTTAACTTTAATATCTTTTCTCTTTTCGTTATTATCGCCCATCTGTTTTAAAACGGTATTTATCGTTAACCTATTTCCTTAACAAAGTTTATCGTTATTGAGATTTTGTTATCCACCGGCATCAATTCGTTATCCAACCGGCTCTTTTTTCCTGGCGCCCTTTTTTCTTGCATGCTAGATCTCCTATTTTCTTTGTAGCAGGCTGGGCTCTATTGGAGTCCAAGAGGGTGCTGTTACTGTGAGATGGAACGCAGAACAGGAAAAAGTAAGTACATGTGAGGCGTGGATCACCGCAATGTGAGTATCTGGTTACCTATACTGGGGGCACCTAAATCAGGCTACTTATGCTGGGGGCACCTATACATGGCTAGCTATACCGTAGACACCTATACCTGGCTACCATACGGGGGGGGGGGGGGATTGGGTGGGAGGAAGTAGGGCCCATCTGGCTACTATACCTATACTGGGGTGGGAGGGGGGCACATTATTTAAGGTAGGGGGCGGTCCTAATTCCGCATTGGGCCCCGAAATCTGTAGCTATACCACTACGTGCAGCTGCTGTACCTATGCTGGTCTGACCAGCCAATTCTCAGCCATGGCCAGGGCAGAGGCGAGAGAGGCTCCAGCCTCAGGGTGCAGTGTAGAAGGGGGCGCACAAATTACTCAGATAATCATTCCCCTATTGTGTTTGATGCAGAGAAAAATAAGAAAAGGGGATACATGAAAGTGACTGCAAGTCATATAACTAGAGAATAAGGTGTTGTGGGCCCTGGGGCGCCTCTTAGTCTAATAGCAATCAGTGTGTGACGGCTGGGGTGGGAAGGATGGAGGCTCGCACTTTGGTGTCTCAGCTTTGGGTGCTGGAGGACCTTGTCCCGGCTCTGGCCATGGCGGTCGTTATCGTCTGCCACGGTCGAGTTCAGACCAGCGTGGGTATGGGCATTTCCAGTATGCAGTAAAGATCTGACAGGTTTTAGACTAGTCCATCTCTTCATTGGTGATTCTCAGTATTTCCTTGTTCTTTACAAAAAGCAGATACCAGCCTGCCTACTCATTTGCACACTATTTCGGTGGCTGGTTGATGCAACTGCCATTCAGTAAGAGCTTTTGATATGATTAAATAAACCCGGAGAATCCCCCATGAGGAGGTAAACTAGTCCAGAACATGTCAGGTCTGTCAGATTTTTGCTGCTTACTAGTGACAGGAACATAGGAGAAAGGCAATTCATAGTGTATTTTAATCTGGGTGAAATATACTTTTTATGAATATGTGCAAACATCTATTTGACATTTTACAATTTTTCACGATAGTGGCCCTTTAATAAATCCAGGACAACCTGGAGCTTGGTAAGCCAACCCCACTGAGTAGTGAAAGAGCTGCTTTTAAAGTCCATGCTATCCAACAGCATGGGAAGTCTATAGGCATAAAGGAAACACCATTAGAGGGCAATTACATTGCCATGGAATTACAGGACGATCTTATAGAATTTTTGTAGATAAAATGATATATAATTTGCCATGGTACCTTTTTCAATAAAAAAAGAGAAAAAATAGAGCTTTTGTGTGTCACCAGAGCTCTGTGAAGGGCAGAAATGGAATGCATAACAGTGTCAGAGAAGACAAAACACAAAAGGAAAAATGAGAACAACTCACATAACCTTTAAAAAAGGGTCCATAAATGTGTTTACAATTACTGGAGATGTTGCTGCTGCAATGTGAACTGCGCCTGCTTCTAAAGTAAGCCGCAATGGCGAAAGCGTGCAGGTCTGCGGGGGCTTATCACAGAGAAAATGTAATTATTTACATGGCTTTCGGGTTCAACTAAAACTTAATGCTACCTGTAGATTACCTAAATTTCACTAGCGAGGAAACCCATCCAAACATACCCCAGATGACAAATGATGTTGCCCTGGGCAGTGCTTCCTCTTGGCGCAGGGAGGGGGAATAGGGAGGGATGAGCAGCAAGTAGAGAAGAAAAGTTTTTTTAAAAAGAGTACCTAAATTATAAATTACAGTTTGCTTTAAACCTACTAAGTTGCCAAAATATATAAAATCACACATGATAAAGTGTGATTTTCTCTCCCCCAGTGTCCGAATTCCACATATTGTCTTGAAATCCCCGTCCCCAGTGTGAAATTGGGCCCTGGGCCTTTTTTTTGTTTGTTTTTTCCAAACCATAGATGCAAAGGATGTTGGGATATTGATGTCATAACTCCACCCCTCATATCCATGTGATCTAATCTAGGCAGACAGACAGACATCAGAAATAAGAATTATAGCAGACAGACATGAAAAGATAGGCTGCAGCAGTTTTCCGATGTCTTCTCACTCCTACAAACTGTGAAAAGAGAAGTAATTTGATCCATGCAGGCAGACAGGAGGGGAGGGAGGGGCAGGGGAGTTAACTAGGCTGAAGAGGTGGGCAAAATGCTTTCAGCTTCAGGAGGAATAAGGAAGTGCTACTTACAGATATAAATGTGAGTCTGTTCTATCCATTATGATGTACCAAATGTAAACTTTATATGTTAATCTAACTGTACACAGTGCCTAGACTACATATGTATTGCCATTCAGACCTTTTTTTGGCTGGAGATGGTCTTTAAATATTATAACAATTTGATATTGGCAACACCCTATGCCAGGAAAATGGGAGCATCAGATAAATATCTGGAGGAAGTACCTATCTCTGGGCACAAATGAGGCTGAAAACTACATACCACAGACCAGGCAATTCCAATACCTTTTTGTAACGATCGGTGGGCGCAGAGAGTATCTGATTTACCGGTGATCTGCAGTATCGCCGGAAATACAGATATATACCAGATTATAAGTGATCTGCAGTCTCACCGATAATCCGATATACAAACTAACCTCTGTTCGCCTGAGTAGAGTGTAGTGTTTTGGTGTAACAGTAACACTAGGAGGCCTAGGCCTCAGTGCAGCAGGGAGAACTGCACGTATTCCTTCTGCAGACCTGAGCTCTCCAAGACGGGAGGAGTCAGACTGACAGTAGGAAGGAAAGTCCGAGAGTGACACTCAGGAAGAAGTGTCACTAACAGGACTGGGAACCGCCTCCAATCGTGAGGTCGGTTCTCGAGGTCAGACAAGCCAGGTCGTACACACACGGACAGATAAAGTACAAATACAGTAGGCAAAGGCGGAGTCAAAGTACAGGCAGGGTTCGGCAACGGGGTATCAGATATATCGGGGTACAAAATCAGGAGGCAGAAACAGAGTCTTGGAACGAGCCGAGGTTCGGCAACAGAGTATCAGAAATATCGAGGTACAAGGTCAGAGTTCAGGAGGATAGTCGAGGCAGGCAAAAGTCATAACATATAATCACAATCAAACTAGTACTTTAGCTATCAAATATCTAGCTAAGTGTAGGATTACAGCTCCAGCTGGTCCCGGCACACTTCAGGATCTGACTACGGATCTGGGTGCTCCCACGTATGTGATCGCACGCCAGACAAAGAGCAAGTGAACAACCAGCAGTATATATACTCTAGGACCTTTCCAGGACCTCCCTAATTGCTGGTCCAATGAGAGCAGTGGAATTTGTCAGCTGACCCAGCTGGTCAGCCGACACCCTTCTAACTGTTATTTAAACTCTGCCTTTCTGCTCGCGCGCGTGTAAGTCTGAATCTTGGTGGACTATCAGTCCCAGCCACACCAGTACTGTCATGCAATGTATCTAGTGCGGGGGCCGCCTCTGATGCGGATTCCGCCGCACTGCCTATGCGGCATGCAGCGTTTTTTCCGCGTTGTGACGCCATGCTGGACGCGGAAACAGCCGCCTCACCTTGAGAGACGGCGGCATTTCCGCGTTTCCTTACAGTACCCCCCCCCCCCGAGGAGTGGACTCCGGACAACTCCTACCAGGTTTCTCGGGATGTAAGGCATGAAACTCCCTTCTTAACTCGTCTGCATGCATGCGTGAACCCGGTACCCATTGTCTCTCCTCAATGCCGTACCCTTTCCAATGTACGAGGTACTGAACCGAGTTTTGAACCGTGCGGGAATCTAAAATCTTTTCCACTTCATATTCAGGTTGGGCATCTACTAACACAGGAGGAGGAGGAGTGGGACCCACCTGGACTGCGGGTTTAAGAAGTGATACGTGGAAGGACCTCACTCCCCGCATGCTGGTGGGAAGATCAACGGTATATGTGACCTCGTTGATCTTCCTAGCAACCGGGAATGGACCCACGAACCTGGGACCAAGTTTGTCAGAAGGTTGTCTCAGGGTCAAGTGACGTGTAGATACCCAGACCAAGTCCCCTGGTCTGAACCTCCACTCCACTGAGCGTTTTTTGTCAGCTTGACCCTTCTGACTCAAAAACGCCTTTTGTAAACTATCTCTCACCGTGCGCCAAATGTCTTTAAAAGACCTCTGCCAGGCCTCCAGAGCTGGAAACGGGGTGGAGGCCACTGGAAATGGTGAGAACTTGGGCAATTTTCCAGACACAACCTGGAACGGAGAGAATCCGGTGGAAGAGCTTTTCAAATTATTTTGTGCGAACTCCGCGAAGGGCAGAAATTTAACCCAATCGCTCTGCGTCTCCGCAACGTAGCACCTCAAAAATTGCTCCAATGACTGGTTGATTCTCTCCGTTTGCCCATTGGTCTGTGGGTGGTAGCCCGATGAAAATGACAGCTTCATGCCCATCTGTTGGCAGAATGCCCTCCAGAATCTAGAAACGAACTGGACTCCCCGATCCGACACTATGTTCTCCGGAATGCCGTGCAGCCGGAAGACATGTGTAATAAACAAGTCGGCCAATTCCTGGGCTGAGGGGAGTCCTTTCAAGGGCACGAAATGGGCCATTTTACTGAAGCGGTCGACTACCACCCAAATGACCGACATACCTTCTGACTTGGGAAGTTCGCCCACAAAATCCATGGACAAATGAGTCCATGGCTCACTCGGGGTGGGTAAAGGCTGCAAGGTACCCACAGGTGCCAGCCGGGAGGGTTTACTCTTAGCGCAAACTGCACACTCCCTAACGAACTCCTTGCAGTCTGCTGCTAAAGAAGGCCACCAGGCACACCTGGATACTAGATCCTGAGTTCTAGATGCCCCAGGGTGTCCCGCATTCTTGTGAGAATGAAACATCTGCAAAGTGCGGAGACGAAAGGGTAGGGGTACAAACATCACCCCTTCAGGTTTCCCTTCGGGGACATCCTGCTGAAAAGGCCTCAGGGTCTCTGTCCAGTCCTCCCAAGTCTCAGCTGCCGCTAACACTAGCCTCTGTGGGATAATGGACTCTGGGGCAGGAGGCTCGGCTGTCTCTGGCTCAAAGCATCTGGACAGAGCATCTGCCTTAACGTTCTTGCTGCCCGGGGTGTATGTAATCAGGAACCTGAACCTCGAAAAAAATAACGACCATCGAGCCTGACGGGGACTTAACCTCTTAGCCCCCTCGATGTATTCCAGGTTTTTGTGATCGGTGTATACCGTAATCATATGCTCTGCTCCTTCCAGCCAATGACGCCACTCCTCAAAGGCAAGTTTAATGGCAAGGAGCTCTCTGTTGCCTATATCGTAGTTTCTCTCTGCCGGAGAGAACCTACGAGAGAAATAGGCACAGGGATGTAATCTTCCCTGCAACCCTGATCGCTGAGACAGCACAGCCCCTACCCCGACCTCTGAGGCGTCCACCTCAACAATAAAGGGGTAAGAAGTGTCAACGTGCCTCAGAATGGGTGCTGAGCAAAACAAGTCTTTCAGAGTGGAGAATGCTCGTAGAGCTTCTGGAGTCCAGTGGTTAGTATCTGCCCCTTTTTTTGTAAGACTGGTGAGGGGTGAAATGACCGTGGAATACCCCTTTATGAACCTTCTGTAATAGTTCGCAAAGCCTAAGAACCGCTGTAAAGATTTTAACCCCACGGGTTGGGGCCACTCTAACACAGCAGAGACTTTGGCGGGATCCATACACAGGCCCATGGTGGAAATAATGTAACCCAGAAAGGCGACAGATGTTACTTCGAAAATACATTTCTCAAGTTTAGCGTATAACGAGTTTTGTCTTAGTTTGCTGAGTACAAATTTCACATGCGTTCTGTGCTCAGAGAGGTTGTTGGAGAAAACAAGTATATCGTCTAGATAGACCAGCACGAATCTCCCCAACACCTCTCTGAAGACCTCGTTGATGAGTTCCTGGAAAACGGCCGGGGCATTACATAACCCAAAGGGCATCACTAGGTACTCGTAATGCCCGTCTGGCGTGTTAAAGGCCGTTTTCCACTCATCACCCTTTCTTATGCGTACCAGGTTGTACGCGCCCCGTAAATCCAGTTTTGAGAAGATCTTGGCGTCTGTGACCTGCGTAAATAAATCGTCTATCAGGGGTAACGGATATCGGTTCTTTACCGTGATTTTATTCAGTCCCCGGTAATCGATACAGGGCCGCAGGCCCCCGTCTTTCTTTTTAACGAAAAAGAAACCTGCTCCAGCAGGCGATCGGGACGGACGAATGAAACCCTTGGCTAAATTCTCACGGATATATTCTTGCATGGCCAACTTTTCTGGCCCAGATAAATTGTACAGATGACCCCGAGGAGGCATACAACCAGAACGGATATCTATGGGGCAATCAAAAGAGCGATGTGGGGGTAATTTGTCTGCTGCCTTGGGACAGAACACATCAGAATATTCTAAATATTGCTCAGGGACCCCTTGTACATGAACCCTGATTTGGCCCAGTGTCACCTTCCCTAAACATTGCTGAAAGCAGCGTGCTGACCAAGAAACCAGTTGGCCGGTGGCCCAATCGATGTGCGGAGAATGAAGGTGCAACCATGGCATGCCGAGTATAATGGTGGAAGTAGACATATGCAACACAAAGAATTGTAATTTTTCCCAGTGCAGAACCCCTATGGTGACTCCCACCTCTGGTGTCTGAGACAGTGGGTGACTCCCTTGCAGAGGAGAGTCATCCACTGCCGTAACCTGGATGGGTGGTTGTACAGGTGTGAGTGGGATACCCAATTTCTTAGCAAACTCAAAATCCATAAAATTTGCCGCGGAGCCTGAATCGATAAAGGCTTCCGTGACCTCGGTTTTATCTTCCCACGTAATGGTGCAGGGAAGAAGCAACCGTTTTTCTTCTAAGGGTAAAAGTCGGACGCCCAGGGTGTTACCCCCTACCACTCCCAGGCGGTAGCGTTTTCCCGGCTTATTAGGGCAGTTTCGTACTATATGCCCCCCTTCAGCGCAATACAGACACAGCTGTTCGGTCATTCTCCGTCTTCGCTCCACCTGGGTCAATTTTGACCGACCAATCTGTATTGGCTCGGATGGAAGCAAGACCGGAGAAGACGAAACAGTAGGAGGTGGAATCACTGGGGCTGTGGCGTAAGACACCCCTCTGACACGGGAACTACCCCTGGTCTGCCTTTGGTAGCCCAGCCTGCGGTCGATCCGGATGGCCGCTGAGATGGCCTCATCGACTGTTCTGGGTTCGGGCTGACTTAACATCATGTCAGAGACCTCATCGGACAGCCCTGACAAGAAACAATCTAACAGGGCATGAGTGTCCCACCTGGCCGTAACTGACCACCTCCTAAACTCGGCCGCGTAATCTTCGACCGGACCTTCGCCTTGACGCAATAGCTTGAGCTTCCGCTCAGAAGTCGAGGCAAGGTCTGGATCGTCGTAAATTACCGCCATAGCCTTAAAGAATTCCTCTACAGAGGTAAGCGCTTTGTCTCCGGTGGGCAGGCTATATGCCCATGACTGGGAGTCGCCGGACAACAAAGTTTTAATAAACGTGACCCTCTGGGTCTCAGTACCCGAAGATTGGGGTCTCAACTCAAAATAGGAAAATACTCTACTCCTAAAATTCCGGAAGTCAGATCTGTGGCCGGAAAAGCTTTCAGGGACAGGCATACGTATGTCAGAGCTAGGAGAGGATCGCACATGATTCACTGATGTCTGGAGGGTTTGTACAGACCCTGATAGGGCATCAATAAGAGTTATGTGGGTGCCCAGTACTTGATTGATGTTGTCCACCGAAGCGGCAAGTACACCCAGACAATCAGTGTTTGCGTCCATTTTGTATTTGGGTCTGGCGTTCTGTAACGATCGGTGGGCGCAGAGAGTATCTGATTTACCGGTGATCTGCAGTATCGCCGGAAATACAGATATATACCAGATTATAAGTGATCTGCAGTCTCACCGATAATCCGATATACAAACTAACCTCTGTTCGCCTGAGTAGAGTGTAGTGTTTTGGTGTAACAGTAACACTAGGAGGCCTAGGCCTCAGTGCAGCAGGGAGAACTGCACGTATTCCTTCTGCAGACCTGAGCTCTCCAAGACGGGAGGAGTCAGACTGACAGTAGGAAGGAAAGTCCGAGAGTGACACTCAGGAAGAAGTGTCACTAACAGGACTGGGAACCGCCTCCAATCGTGAGGTCGGTTCTCGAGGTCAGACAAGCCAGGTCGTACACACACGGACAGATAAAGTACAAATACAGTAGGCAAAGGCGGAGTCAAAGTACAGGCAGGGTTCGGCAACGGGGTATCAGATATATCGGGGTACAAAATCAGGAGGCAGAAACAGAGTCTTGGAACGAGCCGAGGTTCGGCAACAGAGTATCAGAAATATCGAGGTACAAGGTCAGAGTTCAGGAGGATAGTCGAGGCAGGCAAAAGTCATAACATATAATCACAATCAAACTAATACTTTAGCTATCAAATATCTAGCTAAGTGTAGGATTACAGCTCCAGCTGGTCCCGGCACACTTCAGGATCTGACTACGGATCTGGGTGCTCCCACGTATGTGATCGCACGCCAGACAAAGAGCAAGTGAACAACCAGCAGTATATATACTCTAGGACCTTTCCAGGACCTCCCTGATTGCTGGTCCAATGAGAGCAGTGGAATTTGTCAGCTGACCCAGCTGGTCAGCCGACACCCTTCTAACTGTTATTTAAACTCTGCCTTTCTGCTCGCGCGCGTGTAAGTCTGAATCTTGGTGGACTATCAGTCCCAGCCACACCAGTACTGTCATGCAATGTATCTAGTGCGGGGGCCGCCTCTGATGCGGATTCCGCCGCACTGCCTATGCGGCATGCAGCGTTTTTTCCGCGTTGTGACGCCATGCTGGACGCGGAAACAGCCGCCTCACCTTGAGAGACGGCGGCATTTCCGCGTTTCCTTACACTTTTGGGCAGATGCCGCTTACCTACAGAGGCCCTTTTTAAACCGGGCTCACACATAAATCTGTACATTTCCGGTCTAGTTCAGTCCTGTCAGCTTTGCATTCATTTTCCAGCAGTTTTATCTGACAGGATTGGAACTTTACACCTATAGTGGCTGGATAGTGTAGTGTCTGACATAGGAGACCTGAGTTCAAATCTTAGCCAGCACAGTTCTTGGGCAAGACTTCCTGCTACTGCCCTCTGAGTGCACTGTAGTGGCTGCCGCGCAAGCGATTTGAGTCCAACAGGAGAAAAGCGTTATTAAAAATATATAGTTACATAGTTATTTTGGTTGAAAAAAGACATACGTCCATCGAGTTCAACCAGAGAACATGTGTGAACACACCCATAAAAAAATATATAAAATTGACAGGACAGGACTGGACTGGACCAGAAATGTACACCTTTTAAGCGTGAACCAAGCAATAGAAAACTCATACAAAACTGATGCAAAACTGACAGGACAGGACTGGAAATGTAAAGAATTATGTGTGTACACACCTATATAAACTCATACAAAACTAATGTCAACTGTCAAAAACAGGACAGGACTGGTCACCTTTTATGTGTAAACTGTGAACCCAGCCTGAATCCAGTCTCTGTACCTTTTAACTGGGCAGCATAGGAGTTAACAAAGAGAGCATCTGGATTTGACAAAAGTAGACACTGAGGCAATGAATTTCAAGCATGCCATTGTGGGCGGGGCTGTATCTAGTATTCATCGTTCCCTAGGCATACTTAAACCATGCAGCTGTTTTCACCCATTTATTTAAATACCATATTATGTGTTGATAGTCATAACAAATAATTAAGCCAGAATATGCTATCTGAATCAGAATATGCTATATGCAAGGTCCCACAGTCTACCTTTCTGTAGTCTTTGGAGAAAGGGAAGCAGGCTGTACTCTATAATCAGAGTTCCCCAACCCTGTCCTCAAGGCCCACCAACAGTACATGTTTTGCAGGAAACCACAAACATTCACAGGTGAGTTAATTAGAGTCTAAGCAGAGCCGATTAACTACCTCTGTGGATTTCTACAATACATGCACTGTTGGTGGGCCTTGAGGACAGGGTTGGGGAACATAGAGCCTATGTGATAAAGAGAGAGACTTCTACATTAGTGATGATCTAAATAGCTAATTATGATTACACAAAATTTCACATACATTTTTGCAATTACCCCTATACGGAATTACGATTTGTAAATTCAATTGATTTTGTGCACTCATTCGTAATCTTGCATCACTTTCACATAATTTTGTGCCAACTTTAGCGGTGAATTGAAAAGCTCCCTAACATGCTATTGTTGTCACCACAATTGCTACATATGTTAAGAAGAATAGCGGGTAAAAGTAAATTTTTCAAAAAGACGTAGTAGTTTTTGAGAAAATCGATTTTAAAGATTCAGAGGAAAATGGTTTTGAAGCTCAGAAAAAATAAAAACCATTTGTCTCTTGCATTTTTAAAATTGATTTTCTCAAATACTACAAGGTCTTTTTTAAAAATTATTATTTTTTTTTTACTTGTACCCCTACACACTATTTTCCTGAACATATGCAGCAATTCTGGTGCCAATAGCATGTATGGGAGCGTTACTATTAACCACTAAAGTCGGCACGAAATTACGCAAAAATTATGCAAAATTAAGAATGATTACAATTACAGACAAACTTCGTTACGATTTTTCCCAAAATTTTGCATTACGATTGCACATCGGGACTCCTTCACCTCCCTCTCCCCAAAAGCAAGTGCAGCCAATTAGCAAAGAAACCTCCCCATTCACTAACAATACTGGGGAGCATAGATACATGAGCAGTTCAACACACTTAACAATCAGAACATCCATCAACACAAGGACAAATACACACAAATGATGTATAGTATGAAAACATCACCGATACTGGTAAAGTGCTGGGTCCCCGGTTCGAATCCCAGCCAGGGCACTATCTGCACAGGGGTTGTATGTTCTCCCTGTGTCTGTGTGGGTTTCCCCCGGGTACTCTAGTTTCCTCCCATGTCCCAAAAACATACATGCAAGTTAATTGGCTTTCCCTTAAGTTGGCCCTAGATTATGACACATACACCACAACACCACACGATACATACATAGATGTATGACTTTGACAGGGATTAGATTGGGAGCCCCTCTGAGGGACAATTAAGTAACAAGACAATATACTTTTCTTTTTAAAGATTCTTTATTTTCATTTTTCAAAAAATAAATAAATAAATAAATAAAAATAAAAATAAAATATATATATATATATATATATATATATATATATATATATATATATATATATATATATATATATATATATATATATATATATATATATATATATATATATATATATATATATATATATATATACACAGGTACGCACTGCTTACTAAATATGATATTATAATACATTATATATCACATCAAATTATATTCCATCTTAATTCTAGGTTCACCAAACGTATTCTTACTAAAAACACAGTCTTTACTTATTTTGTAGACTCTATATCTCCCACTAAATGCTCTGATCTACTATTTAATGGGAGACCCCAATATTGCTATAGGACCTTATCTATTATCATCATTACTTTAGCTTTGTAGTTTGGTATCTTCCTATAGCAATATACTTTGTACATCGCTGCAGAAGATGTTAGCGCTATATAAATACTAAATAATAATAATAAATGTTCATTTGGTAAAGTGCAGCAGAAGCGGGAAACACTAGGGGGAGGTTCCTGCCCTTCCATGTTTACAATCTAAAGGCTAGTCGGGTGGAGACACAAGCAGGGCCAGATTTGTGGGAAGGCCCATAAAGGCCCAGGACTAGGGCGCCAAAATTGAAAGAGCAACAGCCGCCAGGACTTGGGAGAGCAAAGAAGCCATCTCTCTCCCGATCCGCAGCCGCCTGCCCGCTTTGCTGTGCACAGTCTGTCTGCACTGCACAGACTGACTGTGTGTGTGTGTGCTGCTGCGGGCAACGGTGGCCATGGACCGGACTGTGTGCTGGTTTAACGCCCTGGACGCACCTATCTGTTGCTACTGTGGTGGCTGTTGTCCTGTGGATGATCTGTCATTTGTAATGCCCACCGATCAGGGACAGAAAGGGACAAAAGTCACCTGTGACTCACAGGCAGCGACTCATGTCCCTTTCCGTCTTCAATCTGCAGCAAAGCAAACTGTACCTGAAAGTTGGTCTGAAGTCCAGGGAGTCAGGAACATGTCACTGTTGTATGGCAGGGCTACATGATCAATGCACAGCATTGTATGTCAACGACAGGGGTGTTGCTAGCTCCAAAGATCAATGGCACGTGCCCCGGATCTATTCTGGGGTGCCCCGGTTGTCCCCAAGACAGAGTAGAGGCACCACAGCACCCAGCATGGCACCACACAGCATCCAGTGTGCCCCATAGAGGCACCATAGTACGCAGCATGGCACCACAGAACACAGCAATGGGGAATATGCTGGGTGCTATGGTGCCTCTATGTGTACATATTAGGTGCTGTGATGCCATGCTAGGTGTTATGATGCCTTTATGGGGGCATGCAGGGAGTTATAGTTCTTCTATGGGGACAAGCTAGGAGTTGTGGTGAGCTGGAAGCCTGGGAGGGAGTCTACTAGAAAGTCAGGAAATGCTATTTCTTTTTATTAATGGAGAAGGGAGCTTCATCCAACATTCTGCTCGGCAGGCCTACCTAGACTGCTGTTAAGTTCATGTAAATTAGGCTCCACCCATGGCCACCCACATTCATGTGCATGGCCACACTCATTTTTCGGCTAGAGTGCCCAAAAGTGCCCCCAATCTCTTAGGATCCTAGCAACGCCCCTGGTCAACGATACGTGGTGGTGAAGCCCGCCTTCCCTAAAAATGTTTTGGAATGGTTGTTTAACATAGATGGCCTCTCTCACACTGTCAGTTCATTATAAGCATTCATCTCATCTTTGGAAAGTGAGGCAAATGAATCCAGAGCTGTCATGTTGTGAAGCAAGCAAGCAACAGCTCTACAGGTGCTTAGTGGCACCAGTGCGTCTGAATTAGAAGTGGTGGCCTCATGGCCAAAAGTAGAGATCTCTTTTCTGCTAGTGCTATCTGGTCCTGTGTGGAGAAACGTGGTCCCCTGCCAGATGGGTCCATATGAATAATCTTTTCTAAAGATGTGTCTTACTATAAACAAGTGTTTTGTAATTATTTATACTGCAGAAACATTTGGCAAAAATATAATTATTCCAGAAACAGAAACACACACAGATCCTGTGGGTGGAGGGGAGTAAATAATTTGATTATTCTGTTCGAGAATAGATAACGACTTTAAAAAGTACATCAAATGAAAGTGGATAAAAAAAAAAACACATTCCGTTTTTTTTTTTAACCCAAAACGAGTTTATTAAGCATCAAGGTAATAATACAACACTGCCGGTGTGAGGCAGAGATCAAGTACAAAATCCAGTATGCACAAGCAGAATATTATTCCATATAAACATTTTTCCTATATAGGTTTTAATACAATGGAACTAGCACAGAGTACCGGGGGACAACTTTGACATATAAAGTGGGTTCCAGCAAACCAAACAGCGCATACATAAAGATATAAACTTATATATACTCTTGTTGCATCAGGACTAGAGGAGGTATCTATCTGTTTATCCATCTATCCCATATTAGATGAAATTTATTGGGGGCCTTTCTATGTATATAGATGAGTTTCTTGTAGGGTATCATATTGTCAACACGCCTTATCCATTCAGCAAGTGTAGGGGAGTTTGGAGAAAGCCACTTAAGGGAGATTTCTTGCCTAGCATGGAATAGGGTCTGACTTACGAACAGCTTGTCATTCGAGTATCCTCATCTGTGATAAGGCCTAGTAAACAAAGTGCGGGATCAAGCGTGACTGGGCAGCCCATTTTGTCATGAAGAAATGCTACCACCTGAGTCCAGTAGGTAACAACAGTTGGGCATTCCCATATCAGGTGAAAGAAAGTTGGGTTGGGAAGTAGACATTTAGGACATTGGTCAGAGCGGCTTTTGTCAAATTTAACAACTTTTGCAGGAGTGAGATACGCCTGATGGATAATATATAGTTGAGTAAGTCTATCTCTTACGCACGGGGAGGCTAGTCTAACTGCTACAAGGATATCATCCCAGTCATCGTTTTCTATATGTAACCCGCATACAACCCATTTATCTCTTGAGGGGGCATTATAGATGTCAGCTTTGTGGTGTAGGAGAGCTGAATAGAGGGAGCCAATCATGTGTCTAGCTTGACCATCCTTAATCAGGTCAATAATTACAGAGGTAGAAGCGGGGATCTGAGCGGATCCAAATTGGGCGTTGTATGCATGGTGTAGTTGGGCGTATCTAAATGCATATTGTGGGGGAAGGGCGAATCTAGCAGCCAAGTCTGAGAATGGGAGCAGCCTTCCATTATGTATGATCTGACCAAGAAAGATTACACCTCTAGAGACCCATATATGAAAGTCAGGAATCTTGGAGAACTCAGGGAGTTTGGGATTTTCCCATAGTGGAGTATTTGTCTCATAGTCAGTACTGGAGTAATATTTAAGAACCCATCGCCACACCTTGGTTGCCTGCTCTAACAGAGTATTGCCAGGTGCCAGGCTTGTGAGGGTAGCCCTTAATAGGTTTAATGCTAGGGAGCTACGGTGGGGGTCAATGTCATATCCGTACAGTTCTGGATTGTAGGAGACATCAGAGGTAAACCATGCAGCCATCTGGTGCAGCTGGGCTGCCATGTAATATTTCTGAAATGAGGGGAGGGCCATCCCTCCTTCTCCATTGGGGTTTTGCATTATTAGATATTTAAGTTTGGCTCTGCCATTGCACCATATCAAACTTAGTAATAAAGAGCGTAGTTTTTTAAAAAATTGCTGTGTGATGTAAATGGGAGAGTGGTGTATAATGTATAATATTTTGGGTAAGAGCACCATTTTGACCAGGTTCACCCTGCCAGCTACTGACAATGGCAACTTGGTCCAGGTTCTACTTTTGTCCCTGACCAGCTGGAGCAATGGGTACACCTCATTTGTTAAGTACTCCCTGGGATCTAGTTGAATGGTTACTCCTAGGTATTTAAAAGAGTTAACTATCTGTAGTGGGGAAGTTGGTAAGGAACCAGGGTTGGGTGGGGCATCAATTAGTAGAACAACCGACTTATCTTTATTTAATTGTAAGCCAGAGTAGTATCCCGACTCCTGAATGACTTCTAGTGCGAGCGAGAGGGAGGGGCCCGGGTCAGATAGGTATAGAATTGTATCGTCTGCATACATAGACAATTTTTCTTGGGTGTGTTGGGTGAGTAGGCCTGTTATGCCAGTGTGTGCCCGGATACGGCATGCCAGGGGTTCTGCCGCGAGGGCGTAGAGAAGGGGAGAAAGCGGGCATCCCTGTCGGGTTCCACGTTGTAAATCAAAAGACCCAGATACCCATGAATTAGTGCATATTTTTGCACGGGGGTCTGTGTAGAGTATACTAACCCACCTCATAAATCCATCCCCAAAACCGAATCTGGATAACGTGGCTTGTAAGTAGGGCCATTCTACAGTATCGAACGCCTTGGCCATATCTAGCGAGGCGACAGCCCGTTGACCAGTATTTAAATGGGTGCATTGTAAGTTAGCGATCAATCTACGTATATTTATGGCGGTATTTTTGCCTGGCATGAATCCAGTTTGATCTGGATGGATTAGGGACAATATAACTCCATTCAATCGGATAGCTAACATTTTGGCGAGTATTTTAGCATCTACTGGGAGAAGGGAAATAGGTCTATAAGATTCGCATAGTACTGGATTTTTTCCTGGTTTGGGTAGGACCACTATTAATGCTTCACGCATAGAGGGTGGAAGTATTCCCTTTTCGTATGCTTCATTGTACATTTCGAGAAGGATGGGGGCTAGGTCTTCCGAAAAATTTTTATAGATCTCGACAGGGATGCCATCCAGGCCAGGTGCTTTTTTATTCGGAAAGCTAGCTATGGCCATTTCAAGTTCCGCAATTGTGAAGGGTTCCTCAAGCTGTTGTCTCTGCTCGGGGGTAAGTCTAGGAAGGGCTATTTCTGAAAGGTATATCTCTGAGTCGCTCTGACTGGCTGGGGATTTAGACTTATAGAGGTCTGAATAGTAATCTTTAAAAACCTGGTTAACTTTGTCTGGGCCCCTCTCCTCCACTCCCGCCGCATTCATAATAGAGGATATCACTGGCGGGGATGAGTAATTTTGGGACATTTTAGCTAGCAGTGTGCCGGTACGCTCCCCTTGTTCATAAAATGCTTGCTTCTTAAAAAAGATAGCAGATTTTGCTTTCTGCTCACTATAGCTGGTCAACTTACGGATTAATTTTTGCCATTCCTCATAAAGGGTTGGCGATGGGTTCTGTACATAACTTTGTTTTGCTGCCAGGATTTGTGTTTGTATATTACGTTCATTTAGGGAATTAATTCTCTTGTATGTTGCCACAGCCCGCATCAGGGTTCCCCGTAGGTAGGCTTTTAAGGTGTCCCAGACCAATCCCCGATTTTCTTCATCTCTGTGTATATGCAAGAATTGGGATATATCTCGAGGGATATTGTCGTCTGAATTTATAAGTTCAAGCCAGAATGGGTTGAATTTCCATAA